>NC_056743.1:1637435077-1637605077 GCF_019279795.1 Protopterus annectens | reverse complement strand
AATATATGATACTTTCCATAGTTGGGGGATGTAAGCTTCTTGTATGGAGCGGTTAATCAGAATTGAGACAGGGTAGGCTAGGGACTCTGCGGCTAATTTTAGGAAATTAATGAGTAAGCCATCAGCTGCGAGAGTGGTAGGTTTTAGTTTTGAGAGTAGTTTTTTTACTATGGAGGTTGGTATGGGCGAGAAAGTAAATGATGGTATATTATTGTGTTCCTTAGTGGGGGGTGGATAGAGAGTTATTGCTAGATAGCTGGGTAGATAGTGATAGAACAGAATCTGTGAAGTGATGGTTGAATTGAGAAGCTATGCTGTCATTATTAGTGTTTGTGCTGGGAGCTGGGGTGGTAGTTTTGCCAGGTTTCAGAAGGGAATTGATAGCATGCCAGAATGTTTGGAGGTTTTTGGAATGTTTGTTTTGGATATTTCGGAAGTAGCTTTGTTTATCTAGTTTTGTTTGTCTTTTGCTTGATTACAAAGTTGTTGATAGTTCTGCCTATTTAAGCTAGTGTTGTTCTTTTTTCAGGTCTTCCAGGCATTGTCTCTGGCTTTTAGTAAGCTTTTTGTGGTCCTAGTCAGCCAAGGGGCATAGTTTACTTTGGTTCTGCGTTTTCGAATGGGAGCTATTGTATTAAGAACATTCATAAAAGTACTATTGAAAAGTTTAACTGCCTGGTCTAGTTCCAGAGTATGTAATGGTTGCCAATTACATTGTTGTAACATACTGTTAAGAATTTGTGAATTTACCTTGCGCTCATCTCTAGTTTCCTTATACAGCATGGGTTTGGGTATGATTAACTTTTTACGAAGAAGGAAAGTGAGGCAGTGATCGCTGAGTGCATCAGGTAGGCAGCCCACATGATAATTCTGCTTGGGGAAGTTTACTAAAGTCCAATCTAGACTTGACTGTTTCTGTTTTTGTCCACTCTGATGGGTTTTTGGATTAGTTGTGAGAATCCGAATAAGTTTATATAGTTTGTGGGATTGCTAGAATTGCAGGATAGCCAGTCTAGGTTTAGGTCTTCTAACAGGATAGTTTCTTGTGGCAGGTTGGCTGTAGCTCATTGTAAGATTTCCTCTATTATTGGGGGGTTATTTCCTGGAGGGATATAACTGCATAGGATGTTGACTGTCTTTTTGTTTTTTAGGGATAAAATTGAGCCTAATGTTTCTGCATTTAGGAATTTGGAAAGTGGGGTTTGCAGAGGCTGGAGGTTGAGTGTGTTTTTAAATATAATTGCAACTCTGCCTCCCTTTCTAGCATCTCTCTCTAGTCTTAAGATGTTATAGCCTGGTGGGAGAATTTTTTTCATTTTGGGTGGGGGTTTTAGCCAGGTTTCAGTAATGGTTAGAAAATCCAGGGAGTAGTGGGCTATGAATGTGTGTAGGTCATGCAATTTGTTAGATATACTTCTTGAGTTTAGTTTAATAATAAGTAGGTCTGATTTCTTTTTGTGTGAGAGAAAGTTGTTGCATGGACCTGGGTTGGGGTGTATGTCTCCTGAGATTAGTAAACATATTTTGTAGAATAGTTTGAGTTTTACAGCATGTGCTAGGTCTATATTTGCTCTAGGTAGTGTTTGTCTTTTGAGCGGTATAGTGGTGTGTGTTTTGTATATATAGAATAATGCGCTATCATTAAATAGTGTAGAGCAGATTGTAAAATGTATGTGTCTGTGTGTGTGTGAAAGTATGTATTGTGTGGAAGGTACTGTTTAATGGCATGTTAGTGGGTGTGGATGTGGTGTAGGTTAGAGTGGAGAGAGTTAGTACTAGTACTGGTAGTATGAATTGCATGGTTTGTCTAGTTACTAGAGATATTGAGATAGGAAGTAAGGAGGGTGTGATAGTGGTTGGAGCTTAGGTCTTTAGTTTGGCTATTGGGTGGGGTGTTTAGTTTGGGTGTGGCTGGGTGTAATTGAAGGAAGTTGCTGATTGGTGTGGAGATTGGATTGGTTTTCAGGGTATAGTATAAGTTTAGCTGCACTGGGGGTGTGTGGAATTTGGGGGTAGGGGAGCAGAGTGAGCCTGGAGGGCGAACGGAGCAGGAAGAACCGAGAGGTGAGGTGGCTCAGGAAAAAACAATCAGTGAACAGGATTTCAACTGCAGGTAAAGCCAGGGAGTGGGTTGTATCTTTGTGGTGTCTGCACTAAAAGTATGTTCAAGAACTGTTATAATTTCTACAAAAAATACCTAGGGAGAAAGAGAATTATTAAGTGGAATACTCTGTTGAGGGGCAGAGAGAAATCCTATTTGGTAAGTCTGCAAAGGTCTTATAAAATGGGTTTAGCAGGACCTTTTTAGGGTGAAATGCTGCCACCTGGTGGCGAAGAAGGGGGAGTGATGCACAGCATTTTAGGAGTCTGCATAACACTTGTAATGCTTTTAAGGGGTTAGTAGGAGCAGTCTGGGGATAACCATGGGCTCAGGGGGCTTGTGGCAGGCTGCTATCACATACACTGGTTAGGACGCTGGATAACACTATAATGCTGTTACAATATTGCCCTTAGAGCTACATACACTGAGTTGTCTCTGTAGGAGTGGAATTGAGCCTTTTTCTCTTTGGGAGGTGATTGTTATGCCTGGGAGCAGGGTATCCTCAGACATCCTCACTATGACCGGAGGGATTTCTGACAGTAAATACTATCCTTATTTGTAAGGGTAGTACAGGGAGTGCCCGTGGTTACAGCTGTAAGGAGAGGAGAGACAAAAAAAACTTAGTACTTCAGGAAAGTAGGAGGAGGATTGTGTAGAGGACAGGGCATAGAGAAGGAGAGTTCAGAGTGAGAGGTCAGAGAGATTATGTAGAGGATAGGGCATAGAGAATGAGAGTTCAGAGTGAGAGGGACAGTACCAGCATGAGCCAAGGAAAGAGGATACTGAGAGTAAAAGAGGGAAGAGAGTCAGGTGGAGGGAGAGACCTCTACTGTAGCAGAAGAAAGAGTAGAACAGGAGGCAGAGGGAGAGACAACTGCAGAAATAAGGATAGATGAAGAGGAATGGGAGGCAGATTAGTAGTACAAAGTATAGAGTTCCACTAGTAAATACAGTGCCCCTGTTAACTCAGGGAGTACAATTGTATCAAACACTCTACACAAAATAAAATGCAATGCCCCTGTTAACTCGAGGAGAACACTTGTATCAATCTCTCTACACAAAATAAAATATGCTACAATGCATTCATATGGATATGGTTATTCTCTGCACATGCAATGCCCCTGTTAACTTGAGGAGAACACTTGATTAAGAGATGATAAACATGGTGATTTAATTTATTTCCTCAATCTTGTTTTAGTATGTCAAGAAATGTAACATTAAAAGGTTTGATACTCTTTTTCCAAGTAGGTGTAATTGTACATTCATTAACAGTCGGATTAACAAAATGATAGTTCTCTGTTAAAGCTGTTCATTTGGTAAATCACGCCATGATTAAACAAAGAAATAGGTATGCCACTGCGAATAAATGTCCTTCGGCACAAACGAATAATAAATTAAAGAAAAGTTCATGAATAGTGCAAGGACGAAACACTGCAGTGCATTTAAGAGTGCACACTTTAAGATAAACATTGTATCCTTTTTATACTATATATTTTTATATAAAGCTATATATTTTTGTATTTTATATTAGAGGTATGTGGTTATAGGTTTAGATAGCTATGTATAAGTCTATAGTATAGTGCTTTAATAGGATGCTGTGAATGAGATGTATTTTGATAGGCTGAGTTCTTCGTGATTTAATTGATTATGATTAGCTTTTCTATTTAAATGATGTATCATGTTGTTTTAAATGTCTGAAGAAGCACCATTTTTTGGGTACAAAAGCACTTACCATACCATTAAAGTTTATACATTTGTTTATACCGTGCTGCTGTGTGCCATCCTTTGCACTATTCATAAACTTTTGTTTGAAATCACACCATGATCAGCTATCGTGTTCACAGAATACTGCTCTAGCATTAGTTCATATGTTTCCAATACAACTAAAAGGACACATTGCTGGTATTTGTGATGCGGGCAGCTAATTAATATGTGCACTGTCAAAACAGACTGTGAGTGTCCTTTATCTGCTTTTGTTTATATCTGATTCAGGAATAAAAAAATGCAACTTGGTCTCAAACAGTAAAGTATAATAAATAAAAATTGCATTGCTCTGCCAGCAAATTTGTATAATGCTATGAAAGCTATTCATTTTCCTATTGCAGTTGTCTAGTAATTAAATTCATAAAGTTTATAACCATTAGACTGTACTTTCTTTCCAAGAGCTACATACCTTTTTGATAAACTGATGTTCTACTAAAAAAAGTAATTGGAGGGTAATTGTTTGGGTCTATATTATATATTCGAACTTTCTAAACTTCAAATCCCATATGTTTGACAACATATGATTGAGGTTTAAAAGTCTGAATATATAATAAAACAAAAAAAAAACTTACCTTAATGGTGCAGGCAGGAGAACAAGCCCCCCCCCCCTGCACCCCACCACACTCCCCCTACTTAAATATACCAACTCCGAGATCGCACATAAGTGCAAAAAAGGGAAATTCTCCCATTCTGCACCAAATGGCGCTGTTACCTTTAACCTTCGAACTCTTGAAATTTCGATCAAATTGTGTCGACCATATGCCATTCGAAATTTCAAGCATTTGTGGTTCTAACAGGAACCCTAATTGTTTGTAGATATAGATTCAGCAAGCACTACTAAATCACTACTAACAACAACAACAAAAAAGCCAATAATACTGCAAGTGATTCACTTTACTCAAATTACGTAGCAAGACTCTGTAATGCACTCCCTCAAACAATCAGATCTACAACTAACCCTGCTCACTATAAAAAACTACTCAAAAGTCATCCAACATTTTATTCCATTACTCTTAGATATAATAGCAATTTTATAAGGAGTGAAAAAACTTCTATGTAGAAATTTTCAAGTAAACAGCTTCCAATAAAGAAAAGATGTGCTATTCACATACTTTAATAACTGCTTTTATTATCTACCGATAGGGATATCCCCCAGGAAATCTTGTAAAATGACAATGCTACATTCTGGCCTTGTGTTTCAATTCATCTGATGGTTTGTCTGCCCTCCTTACAGTATATTGATCACTGACTTGTAATTATTCCAGTACAAACCATCCATGATGCTTTACAATACAACGAAAGTATCAACATGTTCATAGACATAGAAAGTGCTGAATACGTTTTCATATGAGTCTTGTACTTTACATAAATTATATACATTTCAGACTTGTTTTTATCTTATGATATTTCTCTGTGAAAATGTAAACAAAGTTGAAAAAAACTGCAGCTGCTGCTAAGAACTTAAGAATTCTTTCTGGCATTTTGGTGTTAGAGAAGAATTCTACAGTGTCAGTTGGGAAAAGATTCAAAAGTTTGCAGCACTGGTTTTCTTCTAATCTAATAATTAAATAGTTTACATTTTGCAGAATAAAATATTTTTTGTAATTAGACAGGTCATCTCTAAAGCAAATCAAAGCTCTTTCTTTACAGACTTACCAAAACTATAAAACAAACAGGTCCCATGAAGCTCCATATAAAGCCACTTTTTATTTCCAACCAGCACCTAAAAAAGTGACAAGGTAGGATTAATTAATGCAAAAAATACGTTTACAAAAACAGAGCTATCATGAGTGGTGAAGCCCATCGCATAACTCCTACAATTCTAGCTTTCATCAGCCATGAGCTGTGATCACAGCTAATAAACATGTTACTGCAGCTTTTGCCACAATATGAATGTTATATGTGTTCAGTTCCATAACCAAACTATAAAAATAATGATAGCCAAATAGCAGAGTAGGTGCCTTTTCCTCCAGAAATGATTTGTATATCAAATATTGGCCAGTTGTCAATGTCTTTTCATGGCCTCACGTCAATGATGCATGATCCTACAGTTGAATAATAGGACTTAACCCTGTCCATAATGGCTATCTGTCCTTTCCTGGGGCAAAGTCTGAGAATTTCCTGTTTCTTGTATTTATGGTGTGTGTGTGTGTGTGTGTGTGTGTGTGTGTGTGTGTGTGTGTGTGTGTGTGTGTGTGTGTGTGTGTGTGTGTGTGTGTGTGTGTGTGTGTTTGTGTGCTTGTGCATGTGTGTCACATTAGTTTAGAGAAGTTGCATGATATCACAGATGGTTGTACACAAGGCAGCATGCATTTGTCCTTTGTTTTTACTATTTGAGATAAAGAAACACTAGAAATGTTTTTTCCAGATTTATGCTGCCTCCGGGATCTCATTTACTCCTCTTCTTAGGGTTCATGTAAGACGTAGGCATGATCAGGTTAATTAATGGAGTTCAGGAAGGTAAACCAGTAGGGGAGGGGAAAAAGTACACAGCAAAGTCTGCTAAGCAGTCTGGTTTAATATTCTTTAGATAAGCTGCAATATCTCACAATTAAACAAAATATGTCATGTTGAAAAGAAGGCTAAAGAAGCCAAATGCAGATTATTGTTTGTCAGTACACAGTTAAATAAATACATCTTGGGTGACACAAGACCATTTTAGTCATTAAACATCAAGCCTTCTTCATATAAAACTAAAGCGTAGCCAAACTTAGTATTTTTAATGACGCAAATACCATATGGTCTCTTTTCTCTTGAAACACAAAACTACAGGAGATTTCATTGAGCAACTGTTGGAGACTACCCAGATGCCTTTGTACCCTAAATCCAAGTGATGACCATCTCAACAAGTTCCTGTCCAAGAAAAAATGGTGCAAGGCTTTTAGTAGAAATCACAAAACATCTTTATTTGCCTTGTTTATAGATAAATACTCTTGTGTGTAACGTTGTTTATATGGGTTAACAGTACTGGAGGAGGGGTTGGCCAAGGGTGTGTGTCTTCTGAATGGCCTCAGTCTTCACTCACTGGGATAGGGTCAGAAGGTCCCATCTTGTTTGCATATACCCAAAGAGTGACCAATAGGGCACTAACAAATTAGATGAGCTGTCTCTACTAGATGTTTGCCCTTTTAAACTTTAGAAATGACAGTTCAGGCACACAATTCTGTATGTTACGAAAATAAATAAAAAGAAAACTTTTGCAGCGCTTTCAAATTATCTTTATCAGATCCATCAAGCTATCAGAAAACTTCCTCATGTAACTAGAGAATGTGTAAAAGAACAACAGTGAAATCTCATTAAATAAGCAAACACTTATTAACAAACTATGTAGCTGAGACATAAATGAAAGCCCCATAAAACTGTAACTTCTGTTTTTGTCTGAATGTGGTCATTGTCATCAGCCTATTTTTCTCATGTTTGCATGAGATAATGTTTAAACTACTGGGTGGCAAGCCTTGGAAGGTATTTGTCAGAACATTTGTTTAACCCATAAAGAGGAACATGCATGCAATACACCTCTAGCAGTCATGCTGACAATAGAGAGGGTTACAGAAAAACATTTCAGAGGCATAGTGGTCAGTGCAGTAGTTTTTATTGAAGCAGTTCACTATTAATGACCATCAACTTACATTCAAGAGAGTAAAACATGCAAAGGTTTATTCCTTAAAATGTGACACATATCGGCATTGTTGTTTGTTGGCCAAAGGGTATGGGCTATAACGGAGAGGAGGCTCAGTCCAGACTTAAACTGCCAATATAAGCTCCTTGTTCACTACATCAGCCCAATAGGATATTGTGGGGAGTTTAATGAGATGAATAATCAAGTAAGATGTACCATGCTTTTAGACATTTCTAAAGTAGTTTTATTAAAAGAAATAAAACACCATAACAATAAAAAACATGGAAAGGTTGGTGATAATGTAATACTCTCTCTGTGCATACTTCAGCTCCTACTCCACAGCAAAAAGAAGGGGCAACATTAGGGCTTGTTGGCAACTTACCTTTGAATATCAATGGGAAATTTTCTCTAAAAACAAATATATGTCAGCAGTCTGGGGTTACTCTCAGAGATTGAAAGCACGCACTTTTAAACTATGTAACTATGGCAACTAACCATGCTACAAATGAGATCTTTATGAGAAGAAAAATGGCCTTAAGGTAATTGTAATAGCAGAAAAATGGAATATGTGTTCGATCCATTGTAATCTTCCTATAAAGGTAGGATGAGAGAATCTCTGCATTCAAAAGCTCAGTGGACATATGGCGTGTGCACCTCTGCTAGTTCAGTGTCAGACTGCAGGGCTCAATGATATTAAGTCTTCCTTGTATGTAGGCCTTGACATGTAATGCAGTACATCCTTGTGTCAACACCACTTATCCTCAGATCCATAAAGGGTGAATTCTAAAACTGACAAGGTTCCTGTTTGTTTTGGCTATGTCCATTTATTTAAAAACATGTCGTGAATCCTAAGGATTTCTAGTTGTTACCAGGAGACAGCTGATACTCTTTGCAACAGTACAATGTTATTTACAGAAATATGGGAGTTAGACGTCTAATATTCTCTTTTAGTATGCCTAATGAATGTGACTGATTTACTGAATTGTAAGACAATTGTTCAATTGTTTGTTGTTCATTAATTCCTGTGTAAAGGACAAAGGCAATTCAGAAAGCACACTCCTAAATGATTGCATATATCCTGGGATTTAGGCAGGTATCGAGTTGTTTTTTGAATATCTGCAAAGAAGACTGTTGAATATGTAAATGAACCCTGTTCCAATGACTGCCTTAAATAGTTTGCTCTTAAGACTGTTCTTAACTCCTCAATTCTGTAAGTAAAATATGCACCTCTGGTTAAAATGCTTGTATTCAACACTTCAGTATTTAGTAGAAATCAATATTCTTCATTCTTGATCCCCCTGTAGGCTAAGAAAAGTTTATGTTTCAGATATCTGTAACTGTATGAAAAGAGGCTTAGACTTTCCTGTCTAGATGGGTATGATTTATCTCTACAAGTTAATTCTTTGTTTTTCAGTAAGTACTGCTTGATTTCTTTCTAACTTCAGAATATCTGCCTAAATACTTCATCCTTAAATTTTCAGGGTCTATGTAGTAGTTTCCCCTCAAGTGTTTGGTGGTGCTCTGTACAGACTCAGACAGCTTGAGTGACATTTTTCCTGTAAAAGCACAATTGAAATTTCTTCAATATCTAGTTGCACACAGGACAACCAGTTTGCGTGACAAGCACTGTCCACAAAGTTGCAAACTGCATACTCCTGAGAATGATTGATATTCTCACTCCAACAGTCTAATCAATAAAAAACGGTCTGTTGCTATTGGTATGAACTTTCTTACTGTCTCCTTTTCTAGCTTGGTGGATATGGGCATCCTCAGGCAATGTAGAAATTGCCTCATGTTCACTGACAGCCAGTTCATTCTCAAACAAACTGACACAGTATGTGAGAGATGTATTTACACAACATCACTAGAGGCAAAGCTCTCACATAAAAGTACTCCTAATGTCAATAAGATTGTCGGTAGTAGACATGCTGTACCAATCATGCACAATTCAAAGCAGACATATAGACCCACATATACTGAAGCACTTACAAGGAACCTTCCTAAACCACAAAGACCTCCTTGAGAAAGGACACATAAAAAATGCCCTCAGCAGCCCCAAATGCACTCTTTCAAAACAACACCCACATCAACACACAGAGCTGCATCTCATGGAGCCTCTAAGCCCATAAGGCAAGCCACCAAACAATCCAACATTCTAGTCATTGCAGACTCCTTTGTGAGACAAAATGATGTTCCTCTCACCAGCCTGAGTAAGGAGAAATGTACAGTCACTTGTTTATCAGGGGCTAGGATCCACCAGACTACGCATGCACTCAGGTCATTGGATCACAATTACCAATATGACTCAGTCATAGTCCATGTGGGAGTAAATGACCTGAGACATATCTCCCCAGACTATATGAAGAGAGGCATCATAGAGCTTTCGGAATATGTGTCTCAGGCTGGTATGAGCCTAGCATTGAGCAGCATTTTACCTTCTCCAAGGATGATGCCACAATACGAACAAAAGATAATTGGCTTTAATAATTGACTTAGTTTCTGGTGTCATTCTAAGGGGCTGCAATATTTGTCAGCACGGAAGGAGATGGTCAACAGTCCATGCTGCTTTGCCAGGGATGGTCTACACCTCTCCCCTCTAGGCTTAAAATATTAGGTAAAACATTGTCTTCCCCCATAGTGGCTTTTTTAGACAATGCCAAACTGAAAGTACCTCCAACATAGCAAACCAAAACCAAGAACATCTAAAGATATTACTGTTCAATGCTAGGAGCCTAAACAAAAAAATCCCTCCTGGAATCTATCTTCACCCTAGAGAATGCTGATGCCTGTGCGGTCTCTGAGACATGGTTTAAAGCCATGGACAGCACCAACAGTGCAGGGTTATAATGCCTTCCACACATTTAGACGAGCTACTTCACAGGCAGGGGACTAAAGGTGGATGTGTCTCTATTTACATCAAAAATAAATATACTTCAAGGCTGGTCAAACAAGACAATGCACTTGAGCTGCTCCATGTTCAAATCACCATAGGTAAAATCCAATACCACTTCCTTGCAAGCTATAGGTCCCCCTCTATGACCCAGGAAACCCATACCATGTATTTAAACTTATTAGAAACACTAACCATTCAACCTAACACCATATTCATGGGTGACTTTATTTACCCCACTATTATCTGGGAGTCCTATATGACATCAGACATACATGCAAAGAGATTCCTGGATTTTGTAAACACAAACTCCCTAGACCAGATAGTCAGTACACCAACCAGGGTGCAACCATACTGGATATGGTCCTCACTGATATGGGAGACTGCTGCGCAGCCCCTACTATAATGCCTTCCCTGGTAAGGTCAGACCACAAAATGGTCTCCTTTGAAGGAAAAATAAAACCCGGATGCCCAGCTAAACCAAGAATTTTCAGGAACTATTCTAGGGCTAATCTCCTGCTATTAAGTGAGAACCTGGCAACATTTCAAGACCTTATAAATCCTGGGAAAACTTCTGCCTATGCAGAACTGTTCATAGAAACCCTGTACACACATGTTAATAGGTACATAGAGGCATCTGTACCCACCAGAAGTAGTACAGAACTAACTCAAAAAACAAATTGAAGAATTAATTATCAAGGTGCTGCTTACTGTGCTGGAACCAAAATCTTAAGACACTGAGGTCTTGCTGGCTGGATTCTGCTGAAATCAAAGTCTAGTTATAATTGCATTCACAGTCTGTTGCCCACAAAAACTTGCAGAATATACACTGATGCAGCATCAAACTCGGTCATAAAAGCAGTAACCAATAAATAACTTTTATAACAAATCACACAAACTACTGTTACAGCTTCAGGTACTGTGCTACTTTACTTCTCAAACAGCATGGATGATGTGAGAGATACAATATTACCTCAGAACAAATGTGTGTTCCTACACAAATATCTCTAACAATGTTATCTGTTGTAATCTCTCTATAGTGGTTTTACATCCTGTTTTTCTCCTTGGTATTCTATTTTGGTCTTTGTAGGAAAACATCTGTTTGTTGGTGTTTGCAGAAAACTATGTTTTCATCCTGTAGAGAAATTATGCTGGTATTGTCTTTTAAGGAAACATATTGTGCAAATGCTGACTTGATGAAAGCATTTCCAATCAAACTTCCTTGCTTAACAGTGTCATATAATAGAAACATGTACAGATTGTTTTCCTGTTGTCCATTCGTTAAAGAAGCAGGTTAGCTTTCTTACTGACCATGTGAAATGCATGCATCCTGTTTTTTACAATTTTGTCAAGTCTGCAAGAGGGCAGCTTTACTGCTGACAGTGTGAAATGCATACATTCTTGCTGATTCTGTAGGAAATATGTCCATTAAGCAAATTCCTTATGTTTCAAGCCACAGTCATTTAGTATGGATGCTAATCACATATTGCCAAACTCTATTTCTACATTTAAGCAAGCTTTAATTTATACCTCATTTATGTTGCATATTTGTAGCATCGGATGCATAACAGGAGGAAGAAAATCATTGCAAAAATTATGAGGTGCAGCAGCCAGCATGATAAAAGAACTCTCATTAAACTAAACAAACAACTCAGAGGACAAATAAAGTCTACCAAAGCCAAATTTAAGGTAAGTTTGGCCTCAAAGGCCAAGGGTAACCGCAAAGCATTATTTAGCTATGTCCACAACATCAAAGGCAATACACAATTGTGTGCAGAGCTCATTGTAAGCGGAGTCATCTATACTGAGTCAGAAGATATAGCACACCTCCTGACTGATAAATTCAGCTTCAGCTTTACTCCTCTCTCTCCCCCTCAACCTTCCCTTAGGAAATATCAAATATATCTCCCCCTACTATCACTAGGGAACAGGTCCTTAATGTGCTCTCTAAGAGAAAGAACAATGCGTCAATGGGCCCAGACAATATCCCAGCATACCTTCTAAATAGCATGAAACATGACCTATCAGGGCTTCTGGAATTACTGTTTAACTGTAGCATCCAACCAGGCATCATGCCTCATAAATAGAGAAAGGCAACAGTCATTCCTTATCCATCTACAGACACTGGAAACTACAGACCCATAAGTCTTACTAGTCGTATATGTAAAGCCATGAAAAGAATTATCATGGAGATGATCAATAGAGATATAGTAAACCTCCAGGCACTTGACCCAACTGAGTTTGGTTTCATCAAGGGCAGATCATGCCAATTCAATTTGGTGGACTTCTCTGAGAAGGTCACCAAAGCAATGGATGAGGGCAAAATCCTTCACACTGCCTACCTTGACCTGGCCAAGGCATTTGACACAGTACTTCACATGGGTATTGTTGACAACTCAAGAGGTTCGGTACAAACCCATATGTCACTCGATGGATAGCCATCCGGCTCACAGACGGGACCCAGGAGGTTAGAATTGGGGAGTCCACCTCTACAAAGAGGCTAGTCACAAATGGAGTCCCTCAGGGATCAGTCCTTGGATTGCTCCTTTTTGGCATTTACTTCTCAGAAGTCAAGGCCAGTGTCAGTGGTCTCTGGCTGACTAGATTTGCTGCAGATGATTACAAATTAGGAGCTGTCATTGAATCTTAGACTGACACAAATGTCCTCCAGGACAGGCTGACACAGACAAACAACTGATGTCAGACTCATGGACTAAAACTAAATGCCAAGAAATGCATAATAGTACCTTTGGGGAGTCATCCATCCCTGGTAAGAATCATATTGACAACACAACACTTAGAGTTGACCCAGTAGTCAGGGACTTAGGGGCACACATAGATGGTAATCTATCCTTTGATCATCATGTGTCTACAGTGGTGAGGAAATCATTCTATGTTGTGCAAGTTATAAACAAAGGTATGTCATCTAAGTCCAGGGAAGTCATTGTTCCACTGTATTCAGCATTCATCAGACCTATCATTAAGTACAATGCCCCCTTTGGTATGTACCTAACTAGGCATATCCAACAACTGGAATGTCCACAGAGGTTCTTCCCTAAAAAGAATACAGGGCATAAGTAATATGTCCTATGCAGACTGCCTCAAGACCCTATCCGTGTATTCTGTCTTCTACAGGCTTTTGAGGGGAGATCTATGCCTGACATACAGGGCATTTCCAGACCCTACTCTGATGGACCTCCTGCATATCCACAAAGCAAACAGTACCAGCATTGCCTGTTCTAAAGACTTAAACTTTGCCTGTGATATAAATAGGACCTGCTGGAGAGATAGGTATGTATCCCAGAGACTACCCCATCTATGGAACGGGCTCCCCATCCATGTGAAGAAGAGTTCCTCCCTAATCCAATTCAAGTGCAACTTGAACAATTGGATGGGAAACCGGAAATTCATCCCTGGTTTGGCACCTATGTCTCTGATGCAAACAGGTAATCTGTAAATGGTTCATCTCCCAGGCCCATACTAACACTTATCAAGGGTACCAGAACTTGTCAAAGATTTGGGATGCATGGCTAGGCTTAAAAAGGCCCTTGTGGTCATTAGCCTAGTAAACACCTATGAACCTAAATAATAATACACCTTATACATTTTTCTTCAATATCCTCTAAAACCAGGGATCACATTTCTTGTAGGAGCAAAACAACATGTTGTACTCAGTGATGGGTCAAATATATGTTACAAATAACCTCAAAAGGCAGTCATTATTTTTTGTTGTTAAGTTCTTAAAAATTTTTAACTTTTAAGGCATTAGTCCTATACTTAAAATTACTACATATACCCAGAGAGTCAATAAACTCCATGTAGGCTTCTCACAAAGCCTACACTGAGTTTACATGTCAGCGCGTTGAGCAGCATTGCTAATGACATATGCATGTTCCACATCATGCTTACATGAATACAAGTAATTTTTCATGGCCAGCAATAGTACTGCCAGCCAGGAAACCGCGCAGAGCAGAATAAACACAGAAGGAAGATGCTTAACAATTTGTCTACAGGCAAACCAGCTCAGTGAGATTGAGCAGACCACCACAATGACTACCTGGGTGAAAATACTGCAATAACAACAGCATCAACACATTAATGCAACAATTATTTGCAGAATGACATTATAGATGGCGAGGTGAACATCAAGTACAAATACAATGCAACATATGCTAGGCAGGGAAAGTGTGCTGTTGAAAATAGGTACAGACATGAATGACAGGAATGATGAAAGAGGAAGAGGGCATGTTAAATATGGCACAGTACAAAAGACAGGATATGTAAAGGTATGTACACTTCCAAGACAAGTCAGTAGCATAACATTAAGCACATATGCAGATAGCACAGTCTTCTTCTTCTTCTTCTTTTGGCTTTTTCCCGGTTAGGGGTCGCCACAGCGGATCACCTTGTCCGCACATTGAATGGCAGTGGAGTTTTACGGTGTCGAGTTGCCAGCCCGACGCCCAACCTTCCACAGAAGGCACACTCACACACACACCTAGGGCCAATTTAGAGTGTCCAATCCACCTGCAGCATGTCTTTGGGATGTGGGAGGAAACCGGAGCACCCGGAGGAAACCCACGCGACCACAGGGAGGACATGCAGACTCCGCACAGAAGGCACCCGAGCCGAGGATCGAACCGGAGAACCTCTTGCTGTGAGGCGGCAATGCTAACCACTGCACCACCGTGGCCGCCCTATTATATGCAGATAGCACAGTACATACTGCTATTTACACCACCTGTGTAAGTATATTATATCATTACACATGTTAGTATATATGTGATGGTCACACAAAGTTAAATGACCACTGAGAAGAATGTTTGTGATATAAGCATCACTAACATGGTCAGTGAAGAGAACATTTAGCAAGGATGATATATACAATGGGGTTATGTGTATATCTGTGAAGATTTGCAAAATGGCTTGCTTGAATATGACTGACATGTTACCATAGCTCTCAGCCAGTCACGGACACATAGCAATAGACTCATGGACAAGTGTAGACAGAAGCAGGCACAATTAAGGATAGTTTTAAAATATTACCTCCATTAACCTGTGACATTGAAAGAATATGTGAGTGTAAGTTATTATGCATGTTTTGCAGGAACAGATGTGTACAACTGTAATGATTCCCAGTATTCTGTAAGGGGAATTCACCCATCTTCCCCAAAAATGACAATTTGTTTGAATATATAAGAGGGACAGGGTTAAACTGGAAGTTGAAATCAGTTACAATCATTGCCATTTGAGGGGTCTGCATAACACATAAGCCACAAGCTACACCTGCAAGAATGAAAATCAAACCCATGCCAGCAATGATGTCAATGAGCTGTGCATTTACTGGGTGCAGCACAGAAAGATGCATCACACATGCATCTTGTAGAACACCTTGCACTGTCAAATCCTAAAGGGTATGCATCCCAAAGAGTAGTTCTGCATGGCTGACAAGATGTGTGGAAACTCACTGTGACAAATGTCATGCACTTGACTAAAGCATCTTGGCTGACATAGGTATTGGCCATATGGATAACAGCACTTACAAACAACACACTATTATGAGTGGATTCTCTATACATGGCTGGGTATTGCATGCACCTGCCACATGTAGCAGCAATGGGTATTTTCTGAAGCATCTGCAATTGATGTGTGAATTAATAAGTTATCTGTTACAATGAATGGTACAGCAGTATGTACAACTGATGGCAAAGCATCAATCATGTGCACAGAAACTACAGCACTGCAAAGTCTAGCATTAATGATCAACGGAGCTGTCACTGTGATATTGTTCACATAACAAACAATGTATGGAGTACATTCTATAAGCACATGCAAGATTTTAAGACATGTGCCACACTATCACTGTTCCTCCCTGACATTGCCACTGAAAATGTTATACCGCCATGAAATCCTGACATACATGCATATGCATTCATGCAAACTGTCAAGTGGTAATGCTGATGTGATGTACTGTTACTTCCATGATGCTGTACAGGAACACTATAGCTGTACCTAGGATACAACTGGACTTCATATGTTTATAGGTTTATAGATCAGTAATAAGCTAATGGTCCAAGATCCCATAAAAGCCTAGCCATATTTCACATGTTTCACAATTTTCAATAGCTAGGTGAACAATGCTCACACAGGTATGAGCCTATGGTACGTTATCTAATATCAGCTTCCTCTGTCCATGAGGGACATGGGCACAACACCAGGAGTACAATTACAAATAGCCATCCATTGATCTAGGTTTTACTAGAATAGGGACAGGAAAGACCTTTGCTCTACATGAATGGGAAGATAGTTCCAGAGAAGGCGTAGTATCTGAGAGATGCATCTTTCTCTCCAACATGATTTCTTTATTATGTCAAAGGCTGGGTTAGATGGGAAGTGATGATTAGTGAGCAACAGTATGGTTTCATGCCAGGAAAGAGCATTACAGATGCAATGTTTGCTCTGAAGGTGCTGATGAAGAAATATAGAGAAGGTCAGAAGAAGTTGCATTTTGTCTTTGTGGACTTAGAGAAAGCATATGACAAGCTGCCTAGAGAGGAGTTGTGGTTTTGTTTGAGGAAGACGGGAGCGGCAGAGAAGAATGTAAGAATGGTACAGGATATGTACGAGGGCAGTGTGACAGTGGTGAGGTCTGTGGTAGAAGTGATGGATGTGTTCAATGTGGAGGTGGGATTACATCAAGAATCAGCTCTAAGCCCTTTCTTATTTGCAATGGTGATGGACAAGTTGACAGATAAGATCAGACAGGAGTCTCCATGGACTATGATGTTTTCTGATGATATTATGATCTGTAGTGAGAGTAGGGAACAGGCCAAGGAGGCCCTGGAGAGGTGAAGATATGCTCTAGAGATGAGAGGGATGAAGATCAGCAGGACTAAGACAGAGTATATGTGTGTATGAATGAGAGGAAGGATAGAGGAATGGTGAGGATGCAGAGAGTAGAGCTGGCAAAAGTGGATGAGTTTAAATATTTGGGATCAACAGTTCAGAGTAATGGTGATTGTAGAAGAGAGGTGAGGAAGGCAGTGCAGGCTGGGGGTCTAGTTCATGTTGCATTAAGCTGACAATATCGAATACGACATTGTCAGCATGACAATGTTGAAAGTTCAGAAGATTGCGCAGGTAAATGGAAATCTCCGTAAGGGGGAGATTTCCTTTTACCTCAATGTATTGCGGTTTTGGAGTTGGTATATTTAAGTAGGAGGGGTGTGGGGGGTGCATGGGGGCTTGCCCCCTTGCCTACTCTAGTTAGTTTTTTTTTTATTGATTTATTTATTTTTTTATGTTATTCAATATTTTACTACTTCGATCAATAAAGTTCGACCTTACCTTTATTGATTCGATGTAGTAAAATTTTGATAACATGATATAGACTCCAGGCTGGGTGGTGTAGGTGGAGAAGAGTGTCAAGAGTGATTTGTGACAGATGGGTACCAGTAAGAGTAAAAGGGAAGGTCTACAAGATGGTAGTAAGACCAGCTTTATTATATGGGTAGCAGATGGTGGCACTGATGAAATGACAGGAGTCAGAGCTCGAGTTGGCAGAGTTAAAGATGTTAAGATTTACATTGGGTGAGACAAGGATAGACAGAATTAGGAATCAGTATAATATAAGGTCAGCTCAAGTTGGATGATTTGAAGACAAACTCAGACAGATGAGCTTGCA
The DNA here is from genome assembly GCF_019279795.1 of Protopterus annectens. Lineage (NCBI taxonomy): Eukaryota > Metazoa > Chordata > Ceratodontiformes > Protopteridae > Protopterus > Protopterus annectens. Next base: position 1,637,587,019 of record NC_056743.1, on the reverse strand, counting down.
TTGGTTTGGACATACACTGAGGAGTGATGTTGGGTATATTGGGAGAAGGATGTTAAGGATGGAGCTGCCAGGTAAGAGGAAAAGAGGAAGGCCTAAGATAAGGTTTATGGATGTGTTGAGAGAGCACATGCAGGTAGTTGGTGTGATAGAGAAAGATGCAGAGTACAGGAAGAAATGGAAACAGACAATCCATTGTGGTGACCCCTAATGTGAGCAGCCAAAAGAAGAAGTCAAAGTCTAGGTTAACATCCTTGGAATGACTGACTCTCATGCAGTTGTTTTACCAATGTGTAACATTTCCATCATGGCTGGATTGGAGACTGCCCTGTAGACCATATGAAGACTGGCCCTTAGTAGTCTGTAGAAGACAGAATACAGTGATAGGACTTTCAGTCTTTCTGTGTAGGACTTGTTTTTAACACCCTGTATCTTTATTGTGTGAAAACTCTGTTGTTGCTACAGCTGTTGCAGATGTGTGTTGAAGTGCATGCAAAAGGGTACATTGTACTCAACTGCTGGTGTGATGAGGGCTGACTGCAACTGAATTATAATGTCCTTTGATGCAGATGGCATGCCCATACTTATGAGTTGTGCCACACACAATGGATTTGTCACCACTGTGGACACATGATGGTCAAAGTTCTGATTACTATCTACCCGAGTAACCAGATCACATACCACTGGGTCTGCTCTTAGGGGTGCTCTGTCTAGATTTTAATTAGCTTGGGTACTTGCTTTCAAAAAGTGAATAATTTTGCATTTTTGGCCATTTAGTGTGTTCCCATGGCTCTGGCACCAATTGTTTGTGTATGTTAATACTTTCTGCAGTGTTTCAATAGCATTCATTGATTCAGTGAGTTTCCACAATTTACGGTCATCTGCAAAGTTGGTCATACAAAGGCTGTCTAACTTTTCCTTGACTTCTGAGAATTAAATACTTAACAAAAAAGGGCCTAGTACAGAAACCTGTGTTATGACCCTTGCCATTGCTCTCATGCTAGAGGTGAAGAGGTCAAGTCACACACTTTGACAGTATGTGTAATGTCGGTGAGCCATTTGGCTATCCACTTGGTGATGTATGGGTTTATGTCCACTTGAGATGTGAGTGTGGAGTTATGCCAAATGCCTTGGCCATGTAAAGTTAGGCAGGATGCACCATATTTCCATCATCTATGGCCTTGGTAACTTTCTTGAAGATTTAACAGACATGATCCAGCCTTAATGAATCAAAAATGTGTTAGGTATGCAGTCAAGATATTATCTATGTCCTTCTTGATAAGGTCCATGAAGATTCTTTACATTGTCATACAAAAGCGACTAGTCAGGCTTATGAGTCTATAACATCCTGAGTCAGGTAATAGTGCCCCCTTGTTCAGATGAATGACTGCTGCTGTCAACCTTTCTGCCAGAATATCATCTGTCTAGAAGGTGTGGTTAAGTAGGGATCCAAATGTGTCTGCTAGGTCAGGTATTAAGTTGTTGAAAAGGCAACTTGTGATGTTGTTAAGGCTAGTTGATGTTGTGTTTTTAGATTTAGAGAATGCACAGATGAATTGCTGACTTGTGAAAAAAAAAGCTAAGTATTGTTTACCTGTATATTTTGGGTGATGACTAATGGGGATAGTGTTGTGAAGTTTGATCCAAATCTGTTAGCAGGCTGTCTGTTTCCTATGGTTGTGTTCAGTTGGTGCCATCCAGAAACAGCTGTGTGCATAGCTGTGTATTCCCCTTAAGATTTTTTTACTTAGTAAATGATTTGTGACAACACCTCCAAATACAACCTTGGGTTTGCATCACATGCCACACAATGGAAAAGCTAACACATCATTGCATTAATTGCACATCATATGCCTACATGTTTATCACTGGAAAGGTGTGTGTGAGGGCTCTGATATCATATATGAACACATTACAAATGATGTGGATGTGGTTCAGGCAGAACAGTTAAAGACACAAATGCTGATAGTCAAACAGTGCTTCTAGGAAACCCCTGAATAACGCTTATGAATATCAACACAATTGTGCATACAATGAATTCCCCAAGCTTGCAAGTGAATCTGAACTTGTTATATGTTTGCGTATGTAACAGCATTACAACATGTGGATGAAACAAGGCATATGTCGACATGTAATCAATATGACGTAATATTGCTGTGGGTCTATATTAAAAGCGTAAAAGCCCTAGTCAGCGAATACTAAAACACCGACACATATTCCATGAACCATGAATACACTGAATGCCCTAAACTGTGAAATTCAAAAACTCGAATCATCATATATGTCCCACCCCACCGCCCGCTACATACTACCTACCCAAATAAACTAAATAAACACATACATACACTAACCAAAACCCTACTTTTAACCCTAAACTAAACCCTACTTCTAACCCTACACTAAATCTTGCATATACCACCATGTATGCACTTACCGTAACCTGCACCCTAACCCTAAGGTCTGTAACTATCGCACACTTACCTTAAGAAGCTATACCCTAACAAACTAAATAATCCACACACATACACATAACAAAACCCTACTTCTAACCCTACACTAAATCTCGCATACATTACCATCTATGCACTTACCTTAACCCGCACCCTAACCCTAAGGTCCGTAACTATCGCACACTTACCTTTCAGATTTCACGCTTCAGGACGATCGATGTTTTTGCACTTCGATGTAGATGTGACAGTGTTTACATATTCAAGAAAGTACACCTTTGTGCTTCTAATATAGACCCTATTGCTGTATGTCGCATAGCATTTCACGACAGTAGGTAACTCTACCATACTGTGATGGTTGAATGAGAACTGAGTAGAATGTTGATATACTCCAGTACAAGAACACATGCCTTACTAAGGCAGCAATATACATAACATCATCCCATGTTAACAGTCCTCAGAAGGCATATTACTACAGCTGTTATGGAAGGAACATGTAATCAGATGTTAGGAAGGCCCATCAATGCATTACCTCAAATCACAGATTGGAATTCACCGTTATGAGGCTACTATACATCCACACCTCAACATAGCACAATGTGGATGACAGCAACATTGACATGTCAATGTTTATAGACTATATTTATATGATGGAAGATAGTAGGGATATGTCCATATGTTTTGATTTTATTGTATACTGCCTCTCTCCATTTGTGACATGTGCACTACCCCATGGCAGAATTAGTAAGCACAAATACAGTGGTCCGAAGATGGCTTGCAGAAGGTCTTGGAAGTGTTCTGTTCATGATGTGTGTATGCATCTTTGAGATGATGACATCCTCCAGTACTCTGCAGAAAGGATGTTATGTGGACAGAGGCAAAACGGGGGTGTTGGCCTCATGGGTCTATGTTAAAGGTTCACCTGAGTGGGAGTCAAATGAAAAGACATTTAAAAGATCATGCAATGACCAATTTATACCACCAGTCACATATACAACTAACTGAGATCAGATTCAAACATTAAACTTGTATAGGTATACAAGCTGGATTCCATACAATGTAAGACTAGCACCACCACTTTCACAAAGTCAGAGTGCACTTTATAGATGATGACAGCATCACTAATTGCTGAGAAGAAAATGTTTGTAGGGGTGTCTGACATAGCCTTGGACTCATATGCTGCTCTAAAATTGTCTCCAGACTGGGAGTTGACTGAATCCACTCACACACACACAAGTTGACCACTGTTAGATTGGAAACCCTACCTACTTATACAAGTGATACAACACAGTACTTAATGCTAATGCCACAGTACATGTCTGACTTTATCAGTGTCAGATTGTACTTTACAATGGAAGACATCATCAGTGTATGGTGAGAAGATAGTAGGAATGTCTGACATAGCCGTGGACACACATGCTGCTTTAAAATTGTCTTCAGACTTGGAATTGACTGAATACACACACACATACACACACACACACACACACACACACACACACACACACACACACACACACACACACACACACACACACACACACACATACATACACACACATACATTTTGACTGCTGTGAGATTAGAACCCTACCTACCTAGTTACACAAGGAGTAGAACGCAGCACTTAATGCAGGCCCATGGCAAAAGTCTGACTTTAACAGTGTCAGAGTACACTTTATAGTGGATGACATCATCATTGCATGATGAGAAGAACATTTTGGTAGGAGTGTCTGGCATAGCTATGGACTGACATGCTGCTATAAAGTTGTCTCTAGTCTGATTGTTGATTGAACACACACACACACACACACACACACACACACACACACACACACACACACACACACACACACACACACACACACACACACTGCTGTGAAATTAAATCACCTACCTACCTACTTAGTTACAGAAGCAGGAGAATACAGTACTTATTGCTAGTGCCATGGCATAAACTGACTTTAACACTGTCAGCCTGTACTTTATTGAGAATGACATCATCAGTGTATGGTGAGAAGAGGATGTTGGGAGGGCAGTATGAAATTGCTGTGTAGTCATGTACCAGTGTAAAATGATTTTTTGAATGATACTTGAGTCAGGGCAACAGGACATGGACGCATGCTCTTCTGACTACACACACACACACACACACACACACACACACACACACACACACACACACACACACACACTTGAAGAAATCTAATCTCATCATTGTCTTAGTGATCTTTATAGAGGATGATATCATCATAATGTCACATGTAGCATATACTGTAATGAGACCTGTGTGCAAAAGCTGTACTTCAGCTTTGATTTGTGATTACAGTGTGCAAAAATACATTTAAAGACATCCTTGTAACCTAGATGAAAAAAACTGTCATGAATGCATATTGCAGAACTGAGACATGCATACTTTGAAAACAGCAGTACTGCAGGGGCTGAGGTATGTGTCTTCATATTCATATCTTCTTCTTATATAGATATAGTCTTCATATATTTATAGCACTTTGTGTACTGTGTATTTGTCTAGCTAGTTTCACTGTGTGTGAGGTATTGACTGGAAATTGTCCACTTTTATTAAGCATCTGTTGGGTTGTTTGTTTCTGATAACTTGTTGCAGTTAAACTCTTTTTTTCCTTGAGGCTCCTTTAGCTGTTTAAAACTTTCATTTAAAGGCTCGCTGCTGCTTTTCAGCTGTGAGAAACATTTCTGCAGTTTGTTCTAAGTATTGGGGATATTTGTAGCATTTCCATATTCAGGCTTGTATTTGGGCCTAGTGTTTGTGGAGGCTGTGTGTCTGAGCACATATTCAGGGACATCTTGGTTTACCAAAGCCATCAGGCATTTCAGTGAGAGAGAATTGTTTGAGGTCATTGGCTGACTGAGGTCACCTGGACTACAGCTTAGACTAAGCACCTCATTGGTTCTTTTGAGATTTCTTTCTTAAAAGCTGTCTCAGGTTTCAACTTTCTGTTACCTAAGAAGTTCACTTGTGAGTGTTCTGCCATTTCACACTGAGCTAATTGAAGGAAGGACACTTAGCAAACCCGGAGCTATAATATATAACATTAAGTATCCTGTTTTATGTTTATTTTGTTCTTTTTTTTCTTGGTTATTTATACCACTTTGTGTACTGTGTATTTTACTAGCTAGTTTCACTGTGTGTAAGGTATCAACTGGAAATTGTCCAGTTTTATTAAGCATCTGTTGGGTTGTTTGTTTCTGATAACTTGTTGCAGTTAAACTTTTTTTTCTAGAGGCTCCTTTAGCTGCTTAAAACTTTCATTTAAAGGCTCACTGCTGCTTTTCAGCTGTGAGATACATTTCTGCAGTTTGTTTCCCACCCTCCCTCTCTGTTGGTATAGTGTTTTTTATAGTTGGTGGCTTTGCAGTTGCCCGGCCTAGTGTAAATTTGATCTAGGACCCTCCTCCCAGTCTAGTGTCATTACCTCATTCTACCCAGTACAGGGAGAACATTTGAGAAGGCCAATCAGCTTAGTTTCTGCTACTCCTTTCTCTCTTTCCACTAAAAAAAAAAACTTTTTCTAAGCTTGTTTCCTGCCTTTCCTGTGGGTAGTCTAGCCTGGATATAGATTTGATGTGTCCAGGACTATTTGTAGGCTTCTAGGGCCCAAGCCTTTCTGTGTTGGAGGGAAGCCTTCTAGCTTAATTTTGTTTCTTAGAACTAGCCAGTTTTTTGTTTCAGCACTTGTTCAGAACTTATTGTAAGCACTAAATAAGCTACAAATTACTACAGCACTCAACTTTCCTCACTGTCTAGAGGAAAACAGTTTCTAGTACTTAACAAATAAGCACCTATCCAGGCATGTCTAAGGGTCAGCCCCCGGTGTTTTCTCCTGTCTACCTGATGAATCTGGGCATCTTGGGGCAATGCAGTAATTGCCTCATGTACACAGACAACCCTCGCCTCCTTCCACCCAACACTACAATCTGTGAGAGATGCACTTATATAGCCAAACTGGAAGCAAAGCTCTCTTCACCCAAGACTGGACTAGACAGTCAAGAGGAGAAGGTAAACACTTGCAACACACCACACTCAGCACATAGTCCCTCAAAACCTACACCACCAAAACACACACATAGAAACACAAACACACACCTACATTCACGGACACCCTCAGTAAAAACCTGCCCAAGCAACAGGGACCTCCAAAGCAGAAACACAAGCAACCTCCACCCCCCAACACAACACAAATGACACATAGCCCACAAATTCAGTGTGCCACTCAACCACAGCCCATAAGGCATAACAATGTACCCAACACTCTAGTCATAGGTGACTCTATAGTCAGGCACACTGATGTTCCACTCACCAGGCTAAACAAGGAGAAAGTTACTGTCAGCTGCCTGTCGGGTGCCAGAATCTGCCACATAATGCATGCACTCAGGTCACTCCACAACAAGTACAAATATGACTCTGTCATTGTCCATGTTGGTGTGAATGACCTGAGACATACCTCTTTAGACTAAATGAAAAGGGACATGGAGGCGCTGTCCGATCTTGTAGGTATGACCCTAGCCCTGAGTAGCATCCTGCCATCACCCAGAATGATACCACAGTACAAGGACAAAATGATTGACTTCAACAATTGGCTAAGCTTCTGGTGTCATTCTAAAGGGATCCAGTATCTGTCTGCCTGGGATGACATGATCGACAAGCCACGATGCTTTGCCAGAGATGGCCTGCACCTCTCGCCCCTGGGATTCTGGATACTGGCTAAGGCTCTAGCCACCCCTATAGTGCCTTTTTTAGACAAGGTTCAAATGACAAATTCACCACCCTAACAGGTACAGGCAAGAAGAATCTGAGGGTATTGCTACTCAGTGCTAGAAGTCTAAACCTCAAAATGCACTCTCTCGAGGCACTCCTTAAAATGGAGAACATCAACATCTGTGCAGTGACAGAGACCTGGTTCAAGGCTCCAGAGAGTACCACTGCATTACCAGGCTATAATTCATACCACACCTTTCGGCCACCTAACCTGGACTGAAACACTAAAGGCGGAAGCGTGTCCATATTCATTAAGGATATCCACACCTCAAGGCTAGTTGCTCAGCATAATGCATCCAAGATTATCCAAGTGCAACTAACTCTGGGCAAGACCGCAATCCAAATTGTAGCTTGCTACAGATCCCCCACCTTGCCCCAGGATTCCCACTCCTCATTTCTTAATACAATGGAAAATATTAGGGTAGGCCTAACACCTTAATAATGGCCAATTTCAACTACCCTACCGTTAACTGGGAAAACTACTCATGTACCAACTCTTGTGCTCAAAGTTTTCTGGAATTCATAAATTCCAATGCCATGGATCAACTTATCCACACCCCCACCAGGGGCAGCAATATCCTAGACCTGGTTATTACCAACATGGGCAACTGGTGCTCCACACCAGAGGTCAATTCCTGGTTAGTCAGATCCGACCATAAGCTAATCACCCTAGACATCCACATCCCTCCCCCACCCCCATTAGGGAAACCACAGTAAAAAATGTCTCCAAAGCCAACTTCACGCTTCTTAAGACAGAAGTGGCAAACTTCACGATACCCATGCTGATGGACAATAGAGGTATGACTGCTGAATCCTACACAAATGCACTTTATAAGCACTTACATGAGTGCATGGATCGTGCAATCCCTAACAGAACCAAGATGCTATCCTCCAAAAAAAGGAAGCCAATTTGGTGGTCCCCTGCCATAAACAAACTCTATAACAGAAGAAAGAAACTGTTGCAAAACAGTAAAATCTCATGATTGGAGAAACTCCCTGGTCAGCTTCAGTAAGAAGCTGAGATCCCTCATAAAATCCTCCAAAGCTAGTTATGAAAACAAAATCACCACTGACTCTAAAGACAACCACAAAGCATTCTATACCTATGTCAAGAATCTCAATGGTAACACTCAGATCTGCTCTGAGTTACAGCACAATGGCACTAAATATACAGAACCAACGGATATTGCCAACATCCTGGCAGATAGGTTCAGTGCTAACTTTACCCCTCTGTCATCCCCTAAAGGGCCCATCTCTATACCAGAAGAATGCAAAGTTCCTGTAATCACGGCTGCACAGGTAAAAAACACACTATCAAAAGCCAAGAATACAGCATCCATGGGACCTGATGACATCCCAGGCTGTGTTCTACATGAAGAAAAGAACGAACTGGCACCCCACCTAAGTACCATGTTCAATCATAGCTTCACCTCAGGCTATTTGCCCACTGAATGGCACACAGCGACAGTTATCCCACTCCACAAAGGGGGAGCCACCACAGACCCCGGAAACTACCGCCCCATTAGCCTAATGAGCCTGGTCTGCAAGGCTATGGAGCGTATCATCATGGAACTTATAAACAATGACATTGGTAATCTCCAAACTCAGGACCCCACCCAGTTCGGGTTTGTAAAAGGCAGATCATGTCTCCTAAACCTGATAGACTTCTTTGAAGCAGTCACCAAAGCTGTAGATGAGGGTAAGGTGGTTCACACAGCCTATCTAGATCTTGCCAGGGCTTTTGACACCATCCCCCACTCTGGAATTATAGATAAACTCACTAAACTAGGTATAAATCCCTATGTCACAAGATGGATTGCCAACTGACTCACTGACAGAACCCACACTGTGAAAGTAGAAGACTCCAAATCCAGCTTCAGACCAGTGACAAGTGGAGTACCACAGGGTTCAGTCCAGGGTCCTCTCCTGTTTGGTATCTACTTCTCTGAAGTACAGGCCAACACAGAAGGTCTTTGGCTAACGAAGTTCACAGATGACTGCAAACTAGGAGCCATAATCAAAACTCCAAAAGATGTGGACGTCCTACAAAAGGGCTTTGCTGAGACAGATGCCTGGTGTCAAAGCCATGGCCTCAAGCTCATTGCCAAAAAGTGCATTGTCATTACTTTTGGTAAAAACTCAGTACCCATGAACTACCACATAGGTGGTAGTCTACTTAATACCGAAAGTGTGATAAGAGACCTTGGGACACAGGTGGACAGTAGTCTCTCCTTTGATAATCACATCGCCACAGTAGTCAGGAAATCCTTCTATGTGGCACACCTCATCAGAAAAGGTTTCTCATCCAGGAGAAAAGAGGTCATTGTTCCCCTCTACTTGTCACTCATTAGACCCATTATAGAGTACAATGCCCCTTTTGGTATGTACCTCACAAGACATCTACAACAACTGGAAAGGCCACAGAAATACCTCACAAAGAGGATTACCAGCCTCAAAGAGATGCCCTATGCAGACCATCTCAAAAAACTGCAGCTTTACTCCGTTGCATATCGCCTACTCAGAGGCGATCTCTGCCTAACACACAAAGCTATGTCAAACCCAGAGCTTTTAGACATGCTCCACTTAAAGAAATGTATTTTATTTATTTATTTATTTATTTTACGTTTGTTAACCGGGCTAGTCTAGCTGGATATATATCCATTTTCAGTAGAGGCCCGAGGAGAAAAGCTCCGCACAGATATACAAATATGTAAAAAAATTGTTACATGTTAATTAGGATTAATAAACCAAATGAAACAGGTAGTTATAGCATATCAGAGATCAAAAACACTTAAGAAAAGTACAGTGAAATCCCAATCCCTACGAGCTACATGCTTTATGGACCTAAACCTCATCACCACAATAAACAGAACATGCTGGAGGGATAGATTCCTGTCCCAGAGACTTCCCATACTCTGGAACAAACTACCTATCTATATCAAACAAAGCTCCTCATTAGCACTGTTCAAGAAAAATCTTGATGACTGGATGGGAGATAGGAAATTCACCCCGGGGATCACCTTTGTGGCTCTGCTTGACAGTGGCACAGGAAAACAATTTTCTTGGGTGGCGAAAGCCAGGGCACCTTTGGCTAGGCTTATATAGGCCCTAGGGCCAATAGCCTAGTACCTACCTATGAACCTATGAACCCATATTCAGATGACATGATGTCCAGATTAATAGAATTTTCTGACAATATCAGTGTGTTATGATCATGGATTATTAATGTCTTGTGTCAGTATAAACCCATACCAAATGTAACAATGCCATTATCTCTTTATTTCTGTTGTATCCTTGACAGTGGCCCAAGAAATTATATATCATTTGCAAGTGCATTGCTGTAGGGCACACATGAATCTCAGAAAGTATGTGTTCATTGAAGCACATGTTCCTGACTTTTTCTTGTGTTTATGATTGCCTTTCTATGTTATGGAAAATAACAGGCCAGTAACCATAGTGAGGCATGCTAAACACCTCTTTACATAGTGCATCACCGAGAAACTGATTTGCACGGCCGTTGGCAAAGTGTTTACACATGCATGATTGCCATTTCATGAATTCAACTTGAACTTGTAACGTAGTTTGGAAGATATGTTTTGGAAGAAATAGCTGACAGATACTATACTGTTCATACTGTAGTTTATATAGGAAATGTCGGGTGCAAACTTTTATTACATAAATAACTGTTGCAATTGCCTTCTCCATTTGTGCTTAGTAAAAAAAAAAAAAAACTGTAATGTGTCATTTGGCTCCCCTTCTTTTGTACAAACTGACTAATCATTGATGAATGGCAGTCAGCACTCCAGAAAATAGTGAGTGTTGAAAATACAACTGCAGCCTATCTTTTTCTGTGGCACAGTATATAAGAGCAATTAGCCCATGGTCAGAACACAGATGTGACAGGGTTCAAATCCAGATAATTTTCTTTTTTCACAAATGTTGCTAGGATGGCATTAGCTAAGTAAATGTGATCAGGACTGCAAATTTACTATCAATGACTACAGTAAAGTATGGATATTCCACAAGTTTTATCAGCAATACCTGCCTCAATACAGTTGTGCAACTATTAGCTCTTTTGCAGGCCTCACCGCAAATCACAAGTTATGTGCATTGCTTTCTAGGAATGACAAGGGGTGTTATATCTTTTAAAATTACTATTATGACTGAGCAGATATACACCTAGCATACTGGGCCTACAGCACGGTAGTCTACCGCCTTAGCCATATAGGTTTAACTGCCCTACTAGGTATAATTGGCTTAAAAACTAAATTACAAGAAAAGCAGCCTGAAGGATTAGCTAAAGCATGATGAATACATCACAATAACTGTATATTTCTTTAAAGTACTTATGGTGTATTCACTGGGTCTTGGAAAGTTTGTGGTTTGTGGTCTGGGTTAACCCCGCTTCGCTCCGGCTCGCTCCGCATTCCACCCTGCCCCAAAATTCCACCCACCCCCACTGAAGCTAAATTTATAACCACTTTGCCACACCCCTCTTATCTGCACCAATCAGCATTATCTCACTCAAACATAGGACCCAAACTGTAACACTATCTACCTCCCTATTGTTTCCCTAAACTGGCAAGGAGCACACCTACTCCAGTATCTAGCAGGCTTTACTTAAAATAACTCTAAAATGTTCCACAAACCCCAACCTTACCTCCCAGATCAAAGCCATCCTACTGTGTAATACCCCTACTGATAGCTACCTATCTTCTAACAGAGTATGAACACCAGGACCTCCTAGACTCTCACTACCCTAGGTCTCATACCAGCACCCCAAATTTATCAAATAGCTTTAAAGACCTACTGCTCCCCCTCTCACCTAACCCCATCAATACAAAATTTCAGCATCCAATTAGAGCCAAATATCCAGCTCACTCCTGGTCTGCCACCTCAATACAAGAAACTTAAATAATAAAATCCATTACATGCACTCCCTTTTGGCCACACACTCCCCGATATACTTTGCCTTACTGAAACCTGGCTCAAACCTACTACTACTGACAATGAGGTTATACCCTCAGGATATAATATACTAAGACTAGACCGCACCTGCAGAAAGGGAGAAGGAGTAGCAGTATTGTATAAATCCACATTAGATGTCCACCACAAGCTCACCAAACTAATAATGTAGAAATACTTATTAATAAACTGCAAATTAACAAACATAAATCTATAAATATTGTTTGCATTTATATTCCTCAAGGTAACAACACAAATACCCTAGAAGACTTCCTCCAGTAGCTAACCATAAACTGCCCACAAGAAACCATTGTTCTAGGGGACTTTAACACCTGTTCCTCAGACCCCCCTACCATCCACTTAAATTTGTACAACTTTACTCAGGTCATATCTTCCCCCACTAGAATCAGTAAGCCCCACAACAAAGAAAGTATTCTAGACTGGATTCTCAAAAACAACCACCCCTACATGTATAAAACAGACACCCAACCCGAGGATATTAGTGATCACTACCTCACCTATATAATCAGGCAAAAATATCATATTTCTCATCCAGCCATCAAAACCATAAGGAGCAATAAGAACTTTAATCAAACTAAATTCAAAAATGAGCTCAAGTCATGTGACTGGTCTCCCCTAAAATGGCTCCCACTAGATGCAACAGTTACTTACTTTAACTCTAAGTTTCTTGAAATCCTTGACAATCACGCTCCTACTCAAACAATCCGAACCAATAAAAAGGTAGCATCACGGCTGTCAAAAGGTAACAGACAAAAAAAATCATACAAAGGAACAAAGCCTGCACTTCATGGAGAACCATCAAATCCCTAAAGGACCAACTATTATATAAACAACTAAGGAATGATACAAAGAAGTCCATTACGCTAGACAAAAAAAAAAAAAAAAATATTACTGTCATCTGCAACGAAAACACCAAAATTGCCCACAGACAGTTTGGGCTACTTTAAATAACCTCCTCCACCCAGGACATTCCACTACCCCTACCCCTTTGACTACTCTTCAAAAACCTCCAGAAAATGTGGCTAACACCTCCAACACCTTCTTTATGGAAACTATTAAATCTCTCAACAACAATCTAGCCCCCAATAGCCCAAGTACTATCAACCCCACACCCAAAACACATCTGTCCTTCAGTTTTCAACCAGTACCAACATCACTTATCAGGTCAATGATCAAAAAACTAAAACCCACCACCCTATCAGCAGATCTCCTCCCAGCAGCAAATCTACAAAAAGTCGCAGATGAATTAGCATACCCCATTTCAATACTAATCAATAGAACCATTCTCGAAGCCTACATCACTTCCATATGGAAGATCTCTCATATTATTCCTCTTCATAAAGGAGGTAGCTCCATTGAATTATTAAACTATAGACCTATAGCCATCCTGTCACACTTGGCAAAAATCATGGAAAAAAGTATCCACAAACAACTCCTATCCTATCTCAATCTGAACAATCTTCTAGCCTCCTCCCAGCATGGTTTTAGACCATGCCATAGTACAACCTCAGCCCTCCTATCATTCTCTCATACAATAAATCAAAACCATAACAACAACAAGCTCTCCTCTGCCCTTTTCTTAGACCTATCCAAGGCGTTCGACATGGTAAATCACCAACTACTAAGTACACTAAAAACACTCTCACTACATAACCAAGCAATTCTCTGGTTTCAGTCTTATCTAAGTGCAGAGACAACAAGCTGTATTATGGAAGGGGAACCTATCCACCCTATTAACAATCACCCCTGGAGAACCTCAGGGGTCTATATTCGGCCCACTTCTATTCTCCATCTTCATTAATGATTTGAATACAGTCATCCCAAAAGCAACGTATATTCAGTATTCGGATGACTCTACTCTAATCTTCTCTTCTACCTCACCGATAGATTTACAGAATCTATCCCAAAGTACCTTTAATAAAGTAGAAAACTGTCTCACTCACTGGCATCTTCTATTAAATCCAAATAAAACAAGGCTGTTACTCTTTACCCCCACTAGTAAAGTTCCATTGCCATTACTTACCATAAAATCCAACAATGGAACTATAATTTCCCCAGAACCAACTACTAAGCTACTAGGTGTATTAATCGACAACAATCTCAAGTTCAATGCTCACATCGACCGTACCATTAAGACAGTAAATAAGAAACTTGGCTCTTTATATAAGATTAAACAATTTCTTACCCCATCTGCTAAGACCATGATTGCCCGAACACATTTACTTTCAACCCTGCTATGTGCTTCTCCTATTTTTACAAATCTAAGTAAATCTAACCTAAATAAACTCAGTGACTGCTAGAATAATATTGTCCGATTTGCCACAGGTTCACCATATAGACAACACCATTGTCTTAACCTTCAAGCTGGCTAGAACTACCCTGTCAAATTCAGTATAATCAATTAATCATGGAAGACAAAGTTCTCTATCAACCAAAAAACACACCCATACTTAAAAATATCATCATCCCATATAGTAACCTAAAACCTCTCCACTTCTCCAATAGAATGCTACTTCAAACTGTTAAAACCAACAACTTAGCTGGTGTCTCCCTATTTAGTAACTCTGTTAGCAAAATCTGGAACTTACTTCTTACTTCCTGCTGAACTCACTGCAGTCCCCTTTTTAACTCAATTTAAAACATCTCTTCTCTCTATTTACTATGAATCTCTAAAACCTGGCCTCTTGTTGAAACTATCTTTACCATTACTCTGATACTTCAGCTGTTCCAGGTGATAAATTAGTGATTGTACCCACGGTGGTGGCGCTGCGGTAGCGTTGTCGCCTCACACTAAGACGCTGTCTGGTTCGATTCTCAGCTAGAGCGTCTTCTGCATGGAGACATGTGCGAACGGGCGCACCTTCATTGAAGGTTGTGCGTCAGGGCTGGTAACTCGGCACGTATAAATCAACTACCAATCAATAGCGGACCGGAGTTCCACTGTGGCGACCCCTAACCGGGAAAGCCGAAAGACACAAACAAACTGCTGAACTAAAGGAGAACTTGCACAGCTGTGTATTACTAAAATGACTGTGTTTGCGCATAAAAGTCTAGAATTTTTTAAATCTGCTATATATTCTGGCATATCTGGAATAGTTTTTGTAAGTATTCCTGCACAAAGCATATAATTGTCAAAGTATGTAACTGTCTTGTACAAATGTATACAATTGTCAAGCTACTCTGTCTGTATGTATGTATCTATGGAGCTTTTCTCCCCAAGCCTCCACTGAAAATGGACCAAAATCCAGTCGGACTCTCCAGGTTAAAAAATGTAAAATAAATAAATAAATATGCTAACTATCTGCATATGGCTATATATCCTGAAAAGTGTGTGCAGTATGCTTTGTCACAGTAAGGACAGTTTTCACACCACAGTAGATGACCATTTCATCCATCATCACCTGAACATGACTCAAAGAGAATCCTACAGAAGATTTTAAAACCTTGCACACTACAGGAGCACTGACAAACTACTGAATCAAGGTAACATGTTTGTATTGTCCATCAGCAGGGTATTGTCAGTCTGCAGACACCATCCATCATCCTAATAGATAAACACAAGTAAAGGGGTGGGGTGAAGGGATGAATGTAAGGAGAGATGAGCGTGCATCTAACAATGTTTTGTTTAGTTGAGCATTCATGGGCGTGTTTTTGTCTGTTCTCATTATTAAGCTGCCATGCTGTGTATCATGGAGTGTATGACATAAGGTTAAAGAAGGGTAGGATAGGGTCAAAAGGCTTACGATAAGTACAACTTGGTTGGATAAATATGTGATAGTTGTGGGGATAGATGTCACTTCAGATACTCATTTTTGGCCAGTATTCAATATATCTCCATGAGAACTCATAACTGTGGCAACTGTTAAAATGTAGGTGATCAAGCATATCATACACATATAATATAGCACACTAAGAAATTATGAGAAATGCACCTGGAATCGACCCCTTGAAGCTATTGGCAAAAAAAATCTGCAGTCAAGTGATTTATGTCAACACTCCAAATAAGAAGTTGCATTTTGTTACATTTAGCAGTCTAAATAACTGTCAGAGTAAATGTTTCAAACTGCTGCCTTTATTCTGCTTTAACTCTTGTGTTTTTTTAGCACAGGGAGCTTAAGCAGCCTTGCATAGAGATAATCAGACTAATGTGCCCGATGGCAAAAACTCCCCAAGTTTTGCCATTGAGCATGAAGAGTCTTTCAACACTGATCAGCACTGGTGCATGATGCCAAACTGCACAAATGCAGAGGAAAAAAGTGAAGACTTTATTATGGATCATTTCCAGCCATGTGTGTGGTGTGGTGTATGATTCTATTTTTGACCAGATTAAAGGAGTGAAAATATGGTAGATAGGAAAGTGGTGAAACTGGAACCAAACCGGGGAAAGATATGTGCATACGCGTTTGATTGTATTACATAGCAGTAAAATAATTTGTAGCACGGAATTAGGAAAGAACCACATATATCCACTTCTTCAGCACTGTAATGTGAAAGTGTATAGGAAACTGGATGAGTTTGGACTGTCACCACAATTTATTTATTTATTTACATTTGATAACCGGGTAGTGTACAACTGGGCCAGAAGCCCATTTTCAGTGGAGACCTGGGGAGAAAAGTTCCAAGAAAGATTACATAATTATACATTTCTACATATGACAAGTACAATAGGAGTTCAAATGCAAGTTCCTTAACATTATATCTAAAAGCATATAACAATGGTCGTACATTAAGCTTATGCTAATCATACAGACAAAAAAAAAGAAATATATATATATATATATATATATATATATATATATATATATATATATGTGTGTGTGTGTGTGTGTGTGTGTTTGTGTTTTCATGATAAAAATATCACAAACTGAAGCCAAGAAGGCTCAATTGCGATGAAATATTGACAATGTGTGGTGGAGAGAAGGACGTTAGACAGTAAGCGTTAAATTAGTTAGCCTGGTGGAGAACATCGGCAAAGCCTATGTTTGGTTTAATATTCCTTTGGAGAATGTTTAAATGAATGTGTATCATTGATGGACAGAATATGCTGAGGTAGAGAATTCCAGTGTTTGACAATGATATTTGAGTATAAGGAAACCCTGTGAGAGTTTTGGGTTTTGTTGACCTTCAACAATACTTTATCAGCAGATTCAAAAGATTTTAGGTTAATGTAGGGTTGGACAAGGTCAGATAGAGCTGGGTAGTTATCAAGTTTGTATAAGACTGTATGGGCAGTTAGTAGCTGAGTCAGAGTAAGCAGGCGAGGGAGCTCTAACCATTTCAGCTGGAGACGAGCAGTGCAATGGTGTGATCTTTGAGACTGATTAGTGGCAAATTTGGCTATTTTTGTTATAGCAAGATTCAAGGCTATTCAGTTCAGATTTGCAAAGATTGGCAAATATTTGTAAACAGTAAAGCAGTGAAGATAAGAGATGGGTTTCTTGCTTTTACGAGTCTGGCATGGTCAGTAAGATACAATTTAGGAGTATAGAGAGAACCCAGTCTGACATGAACCTTTTTAATTGTTAGTGCAAGGTGTTTGTCAAACTTAAGTCCACTATCAGTTGTAACACCAAGAAGTTTTGTATGTTCAGTGGCTTCTACTTTTGTGCCATTGGAGGAGGAAATAGAAATAAGTGGTTGGATGTTTGTTGTTGATGTATTATAGACCATAAGCTTGGTTTTATTGAGGTTAAGTATAACTTGATGGGTTGTTAATTAGTTTTCATTATTGTGGAGGGCTGTCTGAGTTTTTTCCTAGAGTTCCTTGATAGAGGGGGCAGAGCAGATTAGGGAAGCATTGTCAGCATATTGGATGATTGAGGCTGGATTTGCTGAGGAATTTAGGTCATTGGTAAAAATTGTGAATAAAAGTGGGCCAAGTATAGATCCTCGTGGGACTCCTACACATATAGGGAGCTGGGGGAAGAGTTTTTTTATCCCATAAAGTGGCTTGTTTCCTATCTGTCGGGTAGCTATGAAACCAGCTTAGGTCTTCAGAGCTGCAGTGGTGAAAAGCCATTTTATTGAGAACTATTTGATGGGATACAGTGTCAAATGCTTTTGACATATCTAGGAAGGTAGCAGAGACTAGTTGTTTTTTTTTTTGTTTTTGAGTTGATTTACAGTATTAGTAAATATCATTATAGCTGAACTGGTGCTATGCCTATGTCGAAAGCCATGATGTGTATTAGATAATAGATTATTTGACAGAAAGTGGTCTATGATATGTTTGTGTATACATTTTTCTAAGATTTTGGCAAGTGTTGACAAAATGGCTAAGGGTCTGCAGTTGGATACATCAGTAGAGGGACTGCCTTTATGTAAGGGTATGACATGAGATATTTTCCAGAGGAGTGGTATGTACTGTTCAGAGTTAGAACAGTTAATAAGAATAGATATAGGGTAAGTGATGGAAGTAGCAGCTAGTTGTAGAAAGTCACCAGGTAGCTGATCTACAGCTAGTGTGCAATGTTTTAGTTTAGAAAGGAGATTTTAAACATAATGTGTGTGGATAGGTTTGAGATAGAGGAGGGTAAAATTGTTTTTGGAGGTTTGAGGTATGGACAGAGGCATATTAGGGATTCTGTTTAATAGAGAGGTTATTGAGTTAATAAAATGGGAGTTAAATTAAGTGGCTATGTAATTATTTGGGTTGGTCAGAGTTGGGGCTGGGGTAGTGAGTTTTCCTGGGTTTAGAAGGAGGTTGATTGTTTGCCAAATTCTTTTGGGATTTTTTCTGGTATTTTAGCTGACTTGTTTGGAAGTAGGTTTTTTTTGTCTTGTTTAATTAGTTTTTTGGTTTGATTTTGAAGTTGTTGATAGGTAATGAGATTTTGTTTACTTCTATTATTCTGGAAGAGATATCAGGCTCTGTCCCTTTGTTTTAGTACAAGAATTGTGTCTTTTGACAACCATGGAAGCTGTTTGAATTTGGTACAAATTTTTATAATTGGGGCTAGATCATTAAGTATTTGTAGGAAAGCACTATTGAAGTACTGTACTGCCTGGTCCAATTGAAGAGTTTTTAGAGGTGCCCAGTCATATTGCTGAAGAAGAGTTTTAAATAAGGTAGGAGAAAAGTGTTTTTTATTGCGAATGTAGCGAAATGAAATGTTACAGGAATTGTGTGTATGTTTTCTAATCAAGTAGGTAGGGAAGTGATCCCTTGGTGTGTCAGGAAGACATCCAGCATCATAGTTAATTCTGGATTTGTTTGTTAAAATCCAGTCAAGAATGGATTGCCTGCTGGTGTGTTTGTCGATGTGTGTGGGGTGGTTAAATTTCTGACAGATGTTGTACAGGTTTATAAAGTTAGCAGGAGGGTTAGTAGAGCAGGTAGTCCAGACAAGGTTAAAATCTCCAAGTATAATAGCTTCATGGCTGAAGTTGGTAGAGGCCCATTCAGGATGTTTGAAATATTTTGGAGGTCATTAGCAGGGGGCAGGTAGATTGCTATAAAGATAATGGACTTTATCTAGGCATGCTACTGAAACTTCTGAGTTAGGGATATCAGGTGAAGTAGAGTTAAGTTGTGCCAGTTTAAGATTGTCTTTAAACAAAATGGCAATCTCACCACCATGTCTAGATACTCTATCAGTTCTGAGGATGTTATAACCATTGGGAAGAAATTCTTCAGATTTAATATGAGGCTTAAGCCATGTTTCAGTAATGACAGCTATATCAGGGGAGTAAAGGGAAATAGCAGCATGAAATTCATGTACTTTGTATATCAAGCTTCTGAGATTGACGTTAATGATGAGAAGGTCAGAGTTACTTTTTTCAGTAGCAAATAGAAGTTAGGCGTGGAGTAAGGTGAGGTGTCAGAAAGTGGATTTGTTGGGGAGGTAGGGGTAGAGAATGTGGTGAGGGTTGGGCCTGGATTAGGATGGATGTCACACTGGACTTTAATACGGATAAGGGAATGGAGGGAAAGACATCTTAGTTTGGAAAACAGACAGTGGTATATATATATATATATATATATATATATATATATATATATACATATATATATATATATATATATATATATATATATATATATATATAGATAGATATGGGTCCCCTTCAGATGTCTGAACTTTTAAAATCTCAATTTTCATATGGCAGAGACCATATGATGGAACTTTTAAAAGTTTGAACGGTCTGAATAGAGATCTCCATACAGCACGGAATGGGAATATTTCCATTTTCCCCAATGTAGTGGAATCTCAGAGTTGTTATATTTAAATATCAGGGGGTGTGGGGGTGCAGGGCGGCTTGCCCTCCTGCTAGAAATGTTTAGTTCATTTTTTTTTTACCATGTTCAGACTTTTGATTGTTCGATCTTATGGTCTCAGCCATATTGAGCATTTAAAAGTTCGATCATGTGAAGGAGACCCATATATATACTGTAGTAGCAGAGCTGTGGGTTTGAAAATATCTAAGAGAGAATAGTACAGTAGAGGAGGTCTTGAAAAGGTATGGGGAGATGTGAACAATGGGTTTGTCAAGATACAGGTCCTCAATTAGTGGCAAAGTAAGGTAAAGGTTGTTTGCTAGAATGTATGACTGGAAGGAGGTGGTATAAAGGGCTAGGAGTAACAGAGCTGGCAGGACAGGGAGAGAGATGATCGGCTTTATTAGAGGCATAGTAAAGAGGGAACATTGTAGTTAAGGTTGGGGTGATAGTCAGATTGTAGATAAAGTAAATAAAATATTATGTAGAAGAGTTAGAAAGGAGACTTGATGAGAAAATGGATGAAGTGAGATTGAAAATTGTAGGTGGACTGCTCACTGGAGGATAGGGAGAAGAGGAGGATCCTGTCTAGGAATAAAGGAAATTGATCCTGGGGTTGGTGGGAATGGTGGTATGGTAGAGGAGCAGAGTAAGCCAGAGTGCAGCAAGGACAAATGGAGTGGGCAGCACCTGGAGCTAGCAAAGCAATAGCAGAAATGAGCCTGCAGAATACAAACTATCAGCATAAGTGTCGACACTAATCAGGTAAGTCAGGAATAGAGGAAAATAGTATAGGGTGGCTTTACAATAAAGATAAATTAAAGAAAGTACTTGGACTAGGTTTTGAAAGTCAAATAAGAATTTCACCCACTAGTCTGTGGAAATCCAAGGGAAAAGCCTGGTAGTAAGACAGAGGGTCGATGGTATCCTTTTCTTAGGGAATTATAAACCCTAGGTCAAAAATGTGCTTCTGAGCGTCATCAAACTACAAGAAGTGTTGAAGGGAGTCACTGGAAGGAAGTTTGTTAGTCTAAAAGAATGAGGGGGGCTATACGAGGGTCATATGTAACTGTTGTCCCTGGCTTAGTGAGTACTAGGAAGCTATATTTAGCTATTTTGTCAATACTTGTAAAGTACAAAGTAGTTATAAGTGTAAACGTTTAGGACCAAGTTCATCATGAAAGAGGCACCTACATTCACTAATAAATTAAAGTAGTTTTCTGTCAATTTTATAATAAAAGCTGTTGCAGCACAATCCACTGGAAGGTTGTCTAGGAGAACACTTTCAGTTTTGGGGGGGGGGGCACAAAATGTATGAGGTCACTGTTTTTTATTCACTTGTAAAGCAAAGTAGTGTCCAATCAAAGTTATAATAAAAGCCATTGCAGCATGATCCACTGGAAGGCTGTCCAGCAGAGCACTTTCAGTTTTTTTTTTTTTGGGGGAGGGGGGGACTGCCACATGTATGAGGTCACTGTTTTTTATTCAGGTGTGTGAACCCAACACTCGTGGATGACAACAATACAATAATGTTGTACAGCCAACTGACTGGACTAAATCAAGTTTGTTGATAAGACACATTTAACCAATCATGTGAGTCATAGGAGCCTATGCCCTTTAAATACTGGCTTTAAAGGGACTATGCCATTTAATGTACTTAACAGACGCTTAACATTTGTTCCAGTGGTCCCATCTATGGTGCACAATGTTGTTTTAAACTTGAAATTTTTTGTCCGTAATATGCTGTTACGCAATTTATTTGGACAATACAATGAAAATAGAAACACAGTTTAAGAGACCTAGTACATTCATACCTCCATCTAATGCAACTGTTAACATTTTTTAAAGGTCTGTGAGAATGAGGTAAATTAATACATTAATTCTAAACATCAACATGAGTACAATCTTAGCCATTTGGAAAGAAAAGCACTGAAAGATTTGATGGATAATCAGGATATTGTTATATGACCAGCTGATAAATGTGGAGCAGTGGTGATCTTGGAAAAGACATAATATATCAGGAAGATCAACCACATTCTCAGAGAAGAGTCAACGTATAAAAAAATTAATAGAGTTATGTTGAACAATATTATACAGAACGTAAGCGACAGTTTAAAAGGTTTAGTTGCTATACGTCTGTTAACAGAGGAACTTTATGACTACTTTATAGTCATGCATCCATTAATACCAGCATTCAACTGTCTACCGAAAGTGAATAAAGATCTCATTGATCCCCCACTCAGGCTCATAGTATCGGGTAATGGATGGGTTATGGAGAAACTATCTATTTCGGTGGAGGAACAATTGAAGAAAGCTCTACCAAAAGCCAGTATGGTGTTAAAGGACTCAGCGCACTTTCTACAGTCCTTATTTGAGTTTAACAATGCTCATGAACACAGGGGTAAATATGTAATGGTTACCATGGATGTTGAGAACTTGTTTATGGTGCTACCCAACCAGTATGGAATTCAAGAAGTAAAGAACTTTTTGCAGGGATTGGATATACATGATACCACTATTGTGCAAAAGATCTGCATTCTACTACAACGTATCTTGGAAAATAATGTATTTATTTTTAATGATGAACTTTATTGTCAGAAGTGTGGAGCTGCCATGGGCATACCCTGCGCAAATAGCTATGCGAACATTGTACCCGCACAGTGGGAGGAGCATCACATTTTCAATGAAGGAAATGAAGAAATGAATGGAGTTTATATATTCTCTTTTACAAAAAAATTTGTTGATGATGTGTTTTTCCTGTGGCTGGGAACTGGTGAACAGTTACATATGTTTGCACAATATCTGGAAGGGACCACCTCATTTTTTAGGTTCATGGTTCAGTGCTCGGAGGTGAGCATTGATTTCTTGGATAGTAAGCTAACTGTGGATAAAGATAGGGGGTGTGACACCCGTGCCCTGGCCCAGCAATCAAGGAGCCTCAATACTCACCACTAACACCAGAGAGGGCATCTCATATATGAAGGAAAGGATAACAAATGCACACAGTAAAGTGCCATTTCCCTTAAGAGCACACAGGGATTACAGTCAGTCCAGGGCTGGTCATTCCCTTGCTCTCCAGGTACCCAATAAGACTCCCCACTGCCACAGCTATAGGGTCCAGATCTCAGCCTAGCTGGGCAAGCTAAAACCTCCAGCACCCTCACTGTTCAACCAGTGCTTCATGTCCCTGCCCAAGTAGCTGACACACACACACACACTTTGAGATAAGTGTTTAAACAACCACACAGACACTCCTGGGAAAGGCTGTCACAGGTTCTCCAGCTGTGCCCCTATTACCCAAACTATATGGTCGTACCGCCTGCCACCACCCAGCTAATATTTATCAGCTACTCAAAGGCCCTTAAAAGGGTGTCCAATTATTACTGTGCAATATTATTATCCAATTGGTAGTATAACTAAACAGTCAAGGTTTATTAGAGTGACATGGTACAGTAATCACTATAAATATGAATGTACTCTAGAGCTTTAATTATCTCTACACAAAACAGCCATAGTTGAAAGGTTTTAAAATATTTAATAATAAATAATAAAAACACAAAACAATACTTCTTACTACACAGTGCTAGTCAAGAGTTCAGAGATCACAGAGAAATACTTAAAATAATTCAGTAGTACAGTTCTGACATCACAGAAAAACACTTAGTCTAATCTTTCTAGTTTCTAGCTATTCCTAAAAGAAAACACAAGTCTAAGATAACTTACATATGAGCAAGACAGTGCTGTGAGTTGGATAGTCAAGACAAAAATGCTCAAAAATATCTGGTTCTCACTGTTTAAAGTGAAATTGCAGTTCTGATTCACATTACATCATTCTTCCCACTTTGCTGGGGTTCCCAGGCTACACATTCCATCATTCTTCATACTTCCCTGGGTTCCCAGGCTAACAGAACTACATTTACATTCTTAACATCTCCTTTTGTTATCTTGCAGCTGGTTAGGAAGGAGAGCAATAAAAATGCATTTGCATGTTTAAATATAGCAATTTAACTCTTGGTTAAAACAGTAGAAAGAATGTCTTCATCTAGATGGGCTGGGGACGACTTTAGATCAGAGGGTCACAATATGCTTTTACTTGGTCAGTAGAGAGCACTGTTGTGACATTTTTTGCAGTTCCACATCTGACAGCAGTTTTTCCATTTAAGACAACAAGCCTGTGCCTTTAATATTTCCAAATGTTAGAATTATCTATAAAATTCTATCTGGCTAGGCTGGCAGCCTTCACAGGGGGATATAGACATCTATGTTTAAGAAGGAATGTTATAAAAATGCTTTACTTATGCATGATAGTATGCACCCTAGTTACATTTCCAACTGTGATGAAGAGTCAATTGTTAAGAGCATCTAGACTCTGTACTAGGGACGATGACTATGAGAAGGAGGTTGAGAGATTAACTCTACAATTCAGAGACTGGGGATATGGTAAAGTGAAAATAGAAAAAGAGATGAATACCACTAGATGTGAAAGAATGGGAAGGGGATAACCTTTGTTCTCCAGATACTGCATTAATGACCTTAGGCAGAAAGAACAAAGGAACAATAAGCCAAGGGTAATGCTAACTTACAGCAGTGACATAAAGAACATATGCCACATTATCAGGAATAATTGGAGACTCCTAATGGTTGTTGACAGTATCAAAAGGACAGTGGGCACAGAACCCTCCTTTTGTTTTAAGAATAGTAAGAACTTGAAACGACTATGTGGACAAATATATGACTTACGTAAACAAAGTATGGAATCGGATAGGATGGTTACTTTTCCATGCCGAAAATGTAAAGCATGTCCCTCCATTAATTCATCAAATGAATTTATGCATCCCAGTATGGAATGTACATATAAACCAAATCTCTATGCTGATTGCTTTACAAAAAATGTATATTTGGTGACCTGCATGAGATGTCCCTGCTTTTATGTAGGGAAAGCAGACTCTTCAGCAACACGGTAGAGACATTTGAACAAGAGCGCAGCATAATGCTCTTGCACAGCATGTTATTTCGTATCCAGGACATGTTTTTTGTTTTATGGTGCTATTGATACAAAACATTAATCCTCGTGGTGGTGATCTATGCATTCACACAGAAACCATATACAGTAGATGGATTGCTGAAATTCAAGTGGACAAACAGCCTGATTAAAATGGCATATTCCCTTTAAAGCCAGTACTTAAGGGGTGTAGGCTCCTATGACTCACATGACTGGTTAAATCTTTTTACTTAAACACAAGGAAATAAATGGTTTTAGGATATGGTGAAGGGTTTTCCCTGAAAGTGCTAATCCTTTCACATATTTGTTTTTATTTATTGTTACCTTATATGAATAAATTATGGTTTCAACTGTGTTTTTAAAGTGTGGTTTTAATTGGATTCTACAGCATCTTATCAACCCCAGAGGTTTTTTTTAACCATTTTCAGTGTTCTGATTCTTATTTGCACTTCTAGTTTCTGTAGCATAGGCTAGATTCAGACCTGCTGAATCTAGTTCCGGTTGTACAGATTGATCACTAAATCAGGTAAATCAGGAAATCTTTTGTTGGAGAGGCCCTTCTATGCCCTTGTGGGAGGAAGGTACAATTTGGACTGATCTAATTGAAGGTTATTGTAACAGGGCCCAGTTTTGAGCTTTAGGAATGGTTAATTTGTTTCCATACACTTACTCTTATTTGTTATAAAAGCCCAGGATTTGCATGGGTTTGTGCTTGTTTTATAACAGCTCTAGTGAGTTTGGTGACCTTCCTCTGCTCTACTCATCTTCTAAAACTGTGTGATCAAGAACACTCACTGCCTTATTTAAACTGTTTTCAGCACCTCTACTGTATTATAATCGTATTTGCTGCATTTAATCCCTATCTGCTGCAATTTCAATTTTTTTTTTTACTATTTTTACTATGCATTTACTATGTCCTGATTCTTAGTTGCACTTTTATTTGCTGTAGCACAGGCTAGAATCAGACCTGCTGAATCTAGTTCTGGTTGTACAGATTGAGCACTAAATCAGGAACTCTATCATTGGAGCGGCCCCCTGTGCTCTCGTGGGAGGAGGGTACAATTTGGACTGATCTGATTGAAGGTTATTGTAACAGGGCTCAGATTTGAACTTCAGGATTGGTTAATTTGCTTCCAATCATTTCCTCTTGTTTGTTACAAAAGCTCTACATTTGTGTGGGTTTGCACTTGTTTTAACACAGCTCCAGTGACTTTGGACACCTGCTGTGTTCCACTGATCTTCTAAAGCTACTGTGTAATCAAAACACTCTAAGTGTCTTATTTAAATTGTTTTCTGCACTTGTACTGTGTTTTTATTGTACTTGATGCATTTAGATTGTATCTGTTGCAATTTAAACTTTTATTTACTGTTTTTACTGTGTATTTACTGTGTTCTGATTTTTGATTGCACTTCTCATTGCTGTAGCATAGGTCAGATGCAGACTTGTTGAATGTAGTTCTGGTTGTACATATTGAGCATTAATTCAGGAAATCTTTTGTTGGAGAGGCCCTTCTATGCCCTTGTGGGAGGAAGGTGCAGTTTGGACTGATGTAATTGAAGGTTACTGTAACAGGGCTCAGTTTAAGCTTTAGGATTAGTTCCAACAATTTCCTCCTGTTTGTTATAAAAGCCCCATGTTTGCACTTGTTCTAACACAGATCCAGTGAGTTTGGCAACCTGCATCTGCTCCACTGATCTTTCAAAACGACTATGGGATCAGTGAATGCTAAGTGCCTTATTTAAACTGTTTTCTGCATTTGTACTGCATTTTAATTGTATTTGGTGCATTTAAACCATACCTTCTGCAATTCCAACTTTTATTTCATGTTTTTACTGTGCATTTACTGTGTTCTGATTCTTGTTTGCACTTTTAGTTGATGTAGCATACGCTAGATTCAGAAGTGCTGAATCTCGTTCTGGTTGTACAGACTGAGCACTAAATCAGAAATCTTTTGTTGGAGAGGCCCCCCCGTGCCCTTATGGAAGGAAAGTACAGTTTGGACAGATTGAAAGTTACTGCAACCAGGATCAGTTTTGAGCTTTAGGATTGGATAATTTATTTCTAACCATTTCTTCTTGTTTGAGCACAGCACACCTTCATGCACAGTTGAGCACCACTGCACAAAGGGAGTAACCCTTGGTGGTTATAGAAGCAAAAGTTAGTAGTGGGAAATTTTACCTTAGAAGCAAAACTTAGTAGGACCACCCCTTTTCCTCGTCTACTCAGTAACAGGTCTAAACCTAGCATTATGGATGGTCAGACTACCCTTGTTTCTTCTGTCAACCAGGTTGATATGGGTCTCCTGAGGCAGTGTAGCTCTCCCTTCACCTAGAATGATGCTACAATATAAACAACAAATGATTGACTTTAATAATTGGCTTACTTTCTGGTGTCATTAAAGGAGGATCCAGTTTTTCTCAACCTGGGATGACATGGTTGATTGACCTCATTCCATCGCCACGGATGGTCTGCACCTGGAACCTCTGGGCTTTTGGCAGCTAGCTAAGACTCTTGCCTCCCCAATAGTGCCTTTTTAGGCAAAGTCTCAAAAACAAAACTTCAGATGTGAAAATATCCATCACAAACAAAATAAGGGTTGTGCTGCTGAATGCTAGAAGTTTTAACTAAAAGCTGCACTCGCTGGAAGCATTCCTTTCCTTGGATGATGTAGACATTTGTGCAGTCACAGAAACCTGGTTCAAGGTCACAGAAAGTACCCTGACCTTGCAAGGCTACAATGCCTTCCCCACCTTCAGACAGCAAAATGAAAGTGTGAGAACCAAAGGTGGAGAAGTATCTATCCACATCAAAGATAAATACTTCTCCAGACTGGTTAGACAAGATAACTCTATGGAGCTAGTCCAAGTTCAGATTATCGTGGGTAAGACCCCCCACCTTCAAGTCATCGCTATCCCCATCCATGAACCCAGATGCTCATGCAGCTTATTTGGCTTTACTTGAGTCAATCAAGATACAACCTAACACTCTTGTCATGGGGGATTTTAACTATCCTACCATCAACTGGCAAATGTATAAGAGCCGTAAATTACTTGCACAAAAGTTCTTTGACTTTGTTAACTCAAATGCCCTGGAACAAGTTGTACAAAATCAGACAAGGGGCTCAAATATACTTGACCTGGTTCTCACCAACAGGAGAGGCTATTGAGCTATAGTGTGTAGGACCCTCATTAGTAAAATTTGATTATAAGTCAATAACCTTTTAAGTAACAATAACTCCAGCACCTGTCAGAGGTAAAGGAAGATTAAAACAACTTCACCCCTCCTAGGGGTTGGCATAAATGATTGCAAAGCCCCAGTACCTAAAGATGGTCTTGGCAACTATACTAAAGTATACTCTGAGGCCCTGTACCAACACTTATACAAATGTATAGACTCGGCTATGTCAGATAGCAACAAAGTAAGAGTCTCAAGAAAAATCAAGCTACCCTGGTGGACATCTTGCATAAATAATCTATACAACAGGCATAAGAAGCTGTAGTTTAAGAATACCAAAGGGAGGTCGCAGCACTGGAAAAGCACCTTCCTAAGCCTAAATAGACAAATAAGGCAACTTATAAAACCTTCAAAGGGCAACGTTAAGAAAAATTTTGCAAACACAGCTAAGGATAACCATAAGGCTTTCTTCAGCTACATCCATTGTCTAAAAGGTAGGACTCAGACATGTGCCAAACTAGAGACAAATAATATCACACACACTGATCCTGTGGAAATTGTTAACCTATTAGTGGGCAGGTTTGTTGAAAATTTCTCCCCTTTAGCCACTTCAAACATATCACAAGCCATACCTTCAACAGCTTCCCTACCCTATATATCTAAAGAACAAGTCATCAAAGTTCTGTCTAAGGAAAAAAATCACAGCCTCTCTGGGTCCTGAAGGCATCCCAGGCTGCATTCTAAACAAACTAAAACAGGAGTTAACAACCCCTTTAGGCACCCTGTTTAACCACAGCCTGAATACAGGATTTGTCCCAGCTGAATGAAAAACCATGGCAGTTATCCCCCTTTACAAGAGAGGCTTAGCAACAGATCCAGGGACTTATAGACCCATAAGCCTGACCAACCTTATCTGCAAAGCCATGGAATGTGTCACCATGGACGGGTCTATATTATAAACTTGAATGCTTACCTTATCGAATCCCTAACTTCAACCTGTCCTCATCGAACCACATAAACACCGAATGCCCCAAACCGCAAAATTCAAAACATTGAACTATCATACTTGTCCCACCCCACCGCCCGCTACATACTACCTACACAAACAAACTAAATAAACCACATACATACACTAACCAAAGCCCTACTTCTAACCCTTAACTAAACCCTACTTCTAACCCTACACTAAATCTTATATATATCACCATGTATGCACTTAACTTAACCCGCACCCTAACCCTAAGTCTGTAACTTTCACACACTTACCTTAAAAAGCTAAACCCAAACAAACTAAATAATCCACACACATACAATTAACAAATCCTTACACTAAATCTAACATACATTACCATCTATGCACTTACCTTAACGCGCACCCTAACCCTAAGGTCTGTAACTATTGCACACTTACCTTATGGAGCTATACCGCAGAAAGCCAACCATGATGATTCGCTATTTCCAGTTTCGCTCTTCTGGACATTTGATGTTTTCATGGTTCGATAAGGACGGGTCGATGTTTAGGGATTCGATAAGATAAGCATTCGAATTTACAATATAGACCCATCATGGACCTCATAAATAAGGATATAGGTGACCTCCAAACCCTTGATCTAACCCAGTTTGGCTTTCTAAAGGGTTGATCATGCCTGTTAAACCAAGTAGACTTCTCTGAAAACATGATGGGGGCCATAGATAGGGTAAATCTGTGCACACAGCCTATCTGGACTTGGCAAAGGCCTTTGACACAATCCCCCTTCAAGCATCATTGACAAACTCACCCACCTAAATGTCAACCCCTTTTTGGTTATGTGGGTTGCAAATTGTCTGACTCCACCTCAATCAGCAGACCTGTCACCAGTGGGGTTCCACAAGGGTCAGTACTAGTCCCCCTTTTATTTTGGTATTTAATTTTCAGACATTCAGGCCAAAACAAAGAGGCTGTGAATGACCAAGTTTGCTGACATCTGCATACTTGGTGCAATTGTTGACTCCCCAGATGATGTCAGTGTACTCCAAGAGGGGCTTACACAGACCATTGATTAGTGCCAAAGCCTTGAACTTAAACTAAATGCAAAAAATGAATCATCACCCCTTTCGGTAAAAGCAATGTCCCTATGAACAACAATACTGTACCTTAAATGCAAACACTGTAATGAGGGATTTGGGCACACAAGTAGACGTAAGCTTTGACCACCATGTGTCCACTGTAGTAAGAAAGGCATTCTATGTCACACATTTGATTAGCAAAGGCATAGCCTCAACAGCAAAAGAGGTTATAACCCCCCTGTACTCATCCTTTATCAAGCCCATAATATAGTATAACACCCTTTTTGATATGTACAGTACCAGGCACCTGCAGCAACTAGAGAGATCCTAGAGATTTTTAACTAGGAAGATCCAGGGTCTTCAGTACACACCTTACACAGACAGACTGAAGTCTTTGCCCTGTACTCAGTAGTATATAAGCTGCTTAGGGAAGACTTGTGCCTGGCTTACAGAGCCATCTCTAACCCCAACCTGATGAAGTAGCTGCATATCAGTAGGTCAAATGGGACTGGAATTGCCCACGCCAGTGACTGAAATCTGGACTATGATTTAAATAGGACATGCCGGAGAGACAAATTTATCTCACAGATGTTGGCACTTCTCTGGAATAGGCTACTAATTCATGTTAAGCAGAGCACCTCTATGACTCGGTTGAAAAGAAGCCTGGATGAGTGGATGAGAAACTGCATATGCCTGCCAGGAATAGCTTCCACATCTCTCTTGGACATGGGCAGTCATTACTAATAATAATCTTGGGCATTGACTTAACTTTTGCTTTTGAAATATAATGGGTGTAATAAACTAGGCATGGAAAGACCCTTGGGTCAATTGCCTAGTAACCTCCTATGAACTTGTGAACCTATGAACTACATTTGCTTGATGTTAAGCAGAGAATTGCAACAGTAACGATAATTTGACATTTGCTATTAATTTATTGCACGTATACTGTTATACCTGGTAACACTTTGTCCAGCAGTCAACACTGATATGCTAGAACATACCTCTCAACTGTACAGATTTTTGCAGAATGTCCAGATTTTTGCCTCATATTTTTGGTCCATTTTTCATAAAATTATGTTTTTCTTGCAAATTAGTGGCAAATCATTAAAGACTGAAGTTAAAAACAATGTCAGACATTTGAGTTTCACACTTCATACCCTTCATAAAATTCATGATAATACAAAACCTGTTATTCTATCAACTTTCTAAGTTTGTAAGTGCAATATTTAAAACTTGTTCCTGTTCTGGGGCCTTTGTCCCTCTTTTATTTATGGTTTTGTCTAGATTTCTTGCTCTAAGAGTTTGAGAGGTAATGATGCTAAATGACTTGGCTTTTAAGACATGACTTTGTAAGAATCAATGGGATTACCTGACACATATTTTGCGGGGTCCTACACACTATTAAAAGTAATTTGTACAATGTGGGATTCAAACCCATGCAAAGTAGAGAATGCATATATTTCCACGTAGGTGATCTTTCCTTATTGCCACAGAAGTGTTTGCCAACCATTGTCATTAGAAATAAACACTTTAAAGAGTGGCTGGTGCTTTACTTCACTTCAGCCTGTATGTGTATGACATTACAAGGTCTTGGCCTATGTATTCTCATGTGTGATGCAGCACTAATGTCTGACAATATACTCAAAATGGACAGACTCATATTACTTTAGTAGCTGATTTTGGAGTCCTGGTATAGCCACACAATAGATTCTGTTTTACAGTTATACTTGTGTTATGGGAGGGGTGTTGATGATTGTCTGCAAACTATGACATCCACCATAAGTATGAAAATACATTTTTATTACATAATCATTATTCTCATGCTAAACCAGTTACACATATAATACATATGATACCATGCGTATGGTCAATCAATCTGCTATACATAACTATTCATACGTAGTATAACCTTCATATTCAAAGTTTTGTAAAAATCTACAGTGGGACATCCTTACTAAAAAAAGTGGAGTGTGCAGTATTAGAATCCTGGCTCACCTTTGCTCTGGCCATGAACTTACACCTGGTGCCACAAGGAAAGCTAGGCAGCAGGTCTACTTTCTAGGATCAGCACTTCCCACTGTACTGACAGCCGTTCATCGCCACTTAGCTTGATTGTACAAAGGAAGGCCAACCAAATAATATTTTTCATTTTTTTTTCCTTAACTACTGGACCTTGTTTGCTTACAGGTGGGTAATTCACAAATGTAACGGGCAACAGTGAACATATACTCCTTGTGTTAAAACTCATTATGACAATTTCTCATTGAAAATAACTAGTATGGAATTAAAGCCCTGCTTTATCTAGCCTATCTATTGTGTACAAGAATGAATTTACACCTTGTGCTACACAGACAGTTGGGTAACAGGGGTAATTCCTACAGTCATTACCATCCAAGTTGCTGACTACCATGCTACTGGATAGGCTGTCACAAACCTCAGCCTTCAAAAGGCAAATGACACTATAAAGTTTAAATTTTATGTATTAAAACATCTTTTCTCTAAGCCACAGATGGTAAAGTAAAAGAAAAAAAAGCAAAAGATAAAAATATATGAAACAAATGTTAAACAATAACACATCTCTGGATCTGAACCATCAGACTAATGCAATTACAAATCACACCTAGAGTGTGTTATCACAGCAATCAAATCATGTGCATACAAGCAATTCACATTTTATCTCCAGCATTAAAAATTCATAAACTTGGACATTTTTATTTGACTATACATGTGTGGCTAACATATTTAGTGCAACGAGTGATCACACAAGAATTTATGAATATGTTTGCAGAACTCTAGTATTCTGGTCATTCTTCCCTCATTTGTGCTTTAATATCAGACATGTAGTCTTTACTGCATTTTTTATCATTTCCCTTTCAAGGTTTAAGAGTGAACAACAGTTTTCATCAAAGCCAGGAAGCTTGTGCTATTATAGACAAAACTTATAAATGTGTGGTATTTTGCTTTATTTAAAATCTCACAAAACTCAGTTCCACACTTTGAAAGTGTATCCTCACTGACACAGCCACTATAGGTAAGGGTGTTTGAATTGCTGTTGTGTTTTCCTTTACTCACACTAATAATTAACAAGACATTAGCACCTAAAAAATGGTGTAGAGACTACACTATGGGCCGGATTTACGAAAGCTTGCACGGAGTGCAAGAAGAGTGTAGGAGCTCACTCTGGCAATATGTCTGCCGTGCGATCCAGGTACAGCCGGCAGGGGCGTGCATGAGAGCTGCTAAAGCTACTCTTGCATGGACTGAGTCATGGTATGCAAATTACCTAATTTGCTGGTGAAAGCCATGCAAATGAGGTAAATTTGCAATCCAGGAAACACTAACCTGTCCGTGGAAGATTAGTGTTAGCTGCAGAAATGTACTCTGTTGGTAACGGAGTACAGTTCTGCAAATAGCTAAACAGAGTTATGACAGCTCCAAATAAAGGATGCATACAGTTGAGGAAGCATGTCAATGGCCAAATATAAGGCTATTGGCATTTATAAATGTTTAAAAATATAAAAATTTAACCTTTTTTTCCTCTCAATCTCCGATGTTTAAGCATAGAGCGGCATCGCGCAAATGTCCGGTGCTTATAAAAACAAGAAAATAATTAAAAAAGGCCAAAAACAGGCATTTTCACTAAAAATCTCATTATGCCATGCAGGTGAATGGAAGGCTGAAGACAACATGGCCACTGAGTAGTTGTTGCTAAGGGGGGAAGCTCAGTGTGAGATATGTAACCATGCATTAGTAGGCAATCCCACGCAAATGAGGATAAGGATAGTGAATCCCAATTTTCCCCAGCATGTGAGCTATGTCCCAAGAGTGTAAGAATAGGAGTAAGTGAGTAGTAGAGAAGACTATAGGTGATATCATGAGGTGTGTGTCAGACAGGCTTTAAGCTAATTGGAGCACAGTGGCTTATGTTTGCTTTGGGTTGTTCAGGATTGCAAGAGGCGTGCCTACAGTTGTCCTATTTGAAAACTTCAAACCAAAAGTGCACACTGTTAAAAGATAGGAAACTCCTTGCAAACATGTGCACAGTGTGTGCACGCATGTGTGCGTGTTTACGCTTGTTTGCGTGGTGCCCCTCCCGCCCCCCCGGGCGGAAATAGAAAGGCAAAAGGAAGGAAAAGAAGTAGTAGGAAGTTAACCAAGGAAAACTAGCAGAGCTGCCAGGTGAAATATATCAGAATCAGCCAATTACACAGGCAGCAGACTAGCCCAGCCCAGCCCAGCCCAGCCCAGCACTTTAAACTCTGCAAACAACATTCCTCCCTGTTTTTTCCCAAGAAATCTGCAACACTGCAGTATACAAAGAGGGAAAGCTTAAAAACTTTAAAGTCAGACAAAATGTTAGGGGCTGCTCTTGCTATCATAAACCAACATGTGCAAGGTGCTGAGGGTGGTGATGTTGTGAATGCTGCTGAGCAACCCACAGTGAGGAGACAGAGAAGAGTGTGCAGACCCAGGGTAACCTACCAGGGGTTACATGAGCTGGGGATAGTGGAGCGCTATAGGGTAGACAGAGACCTCCTACAGCAAATTGTTGAGCTGTGCCGGCCACACCTCACACACAGAACCAACAGAGGGGAACCTATCCCAGTGGATACCAAGGTATGTGTTGGCCTACGAATACTAGCTACAGGTACCTTCCAAAGGCCAACTGGTGATATGATGGGGATTTCACAGGCATCAGCATCCAGGGTACTCCACCAGTTCCTGGATGCCATGTCACACATGCCGGTGACCACGTATATTTTCCCAATTCCCGTGAGGCATTGGCCAGCAATATGCATCTTTTCCACCAAATAGCACAATACTCTGAGGTAGTGGGTGCAATAGACTGCATGCACATATGCATCAAAGCACCACCCGGTGAGCGGGGTAGGTTCTACATCAACCGCAAGGGCTTCCCCTCCATCAACTGCCAGGTTGTGTGCGATGCCCAGGGCATAATAATGAATGTGTGTGCTGGCTGCCAAGGAAGCTATCACAATTCCCACATCTTTCATCTGACTAAGCTGTACCAGAGATTTGCCAATGGGGACATCCCTGATGGTCACCTAGTGGGGGATGCTGGATATGCACTGGAGCCGTGACTGATGACACCCATCAGAAATGCACACACACCTAAACAAGAACTCCATAATGAGGCACACGCACAAACTAGAAACATAATTGAGCATGTGTTTGGGATGCTCAAGTCACAGTTCCAGTGCCTGAACACATCTGGTGGAGCCTTGTAGTACTTACCAACTACATGTACCCAAATTGTTATGGTATGTACCATGCTACACAATATGATCCTGCGGAAACAGCTGCAGCAGGAACAGTATGGGGCAGGGCCAAACAGCCCCCCACCATTGCCAAGGCCTACACAGGCACAGGATGACTTGGAGGAGGAACAACATGAGCCTGCCCCAGTAAGCAGAAGGAGGTGTGCCCAGTATGCCCTGGCCTTGGCAAAGAGGTAACACATAGCACATACACTGACTCAGCAGGAACCCTGGAAATGACACCTCTCTCTGACTCACACATACAGTAAAAGGGATGCCTAACTTGACACTACCTGTTTTCAAACATGTATAGGGAGTGTACTATGTGCATCTGACATAGGCAGCCCTGCAGGACCACCTGAGGCATGAGTGCCCTATTTTAAGCAATATAAAGCACTGCTAAGCACATTTAACAAGTATTGAGCATATTTAAATACAATTGTGCATAGCTGCGCACCACGCTAATCAGCTCAACATGGGACAACCTCGGGCAATGTTGGGAAAAGTCGGGCAAAGTCAGGCAAAGTTGAACAAAGTCAGGTAAACATGTTCACATCTGCTTTACTGTTCCTTAACCAGTCAGGTCTGCCCAGCAGGAAAATAAAAAGGAGTGACAGGGCTCGAACTCAGGAAACTGTACACTATAGTCACAGTACTGAACCACTAAGCCATGACAGCATTTCACTGGCACAGACACAACTTAAGTCACTCATACATACTATTTGGGGGGGTCACATACCTAACAGTCACAGCCAGCAGGACATTTGTAGACAAACACAAACACAAGCAAATGCTGTATCATGCCCTCTGAAGAGGCATATGAGAAACCTCCCCCCAGGCTTATGCAGACAGATAACAGCAGGCCAGGCAGTGTGATGTGGGTTGGCTAGGCTATGAAGTCACAAACTAATATGCGTGTAATTGGAAGCTAAGGTCTGTAGTACAGTGGTATGCCTCAAGCCAGTATGATAGGCAACAGTACTGACTGAAATGGAGTATCTGACATAGCAGTGCAGGCCTAGCAAATGTGTATAAGTGTCAGGTGTACCCCTTATCCTATGTACACCCACAGTAACAATCAGGTGTGCCCCCCGGGTAGAAATGTACAAATAATAGCTGTCCCCCCTCTATGTAGACATGTTAAGTCTATGCAAATTGACTCATGGAAGCCCTGCAGGCACAGCATGCTTCCTGTTGATGTACAACACAAAGGTGAGCCCTAAAGTAAAAACGAAATTGAATTTTCACACACATATATAGTGTATATATATATATATATATATATATATATATGCCTATAGCGGGCATGCTCACACACTTAAATTTAGCAAATGTCAGTCAACAACATACTGAAAGGTCATACTGGGCATGCTCACACACTTAAGCTATGTCTGAGTACAGCAGTGGGCCACACATATCTGGCAGTTGCAATTCTTACTCCAGACACATGTCACTATTCACTAATCCTGCCTTGTGCACACAGTGATATGAAAACAGACCCATATAATATACATAATCAAACTATGTAATACAAGTACTTAAGTTGTTCAAAGAAAGTGAAAATCCAAAGAAGATCAATAAATCTCCGATCAGTACCATCAAGAAACAATGAGCACTCCTAACATTATCCAGGCCATGTTCTGGCAAAAGTATTGCCAAAGAGTCCATAGACAACCATGAAGCTTTCTTTAGCTATGTCATAAATATCAATGTAAACTCATATATGTTCTGAGTCAGTGCAAAGTGTAAATGAATACATGTAGATGACTAATATTGCCAACATCTTGTCAGACAGTTTCATACATATTTACCCCCCTCTCACTGACAAAGGGGCCCATTACCATACCTGGAGATTGTGAAAAGCCAGAAATCACATATACAATGGTTAAACAGCTCTATCCAAACCAAAAAACACTGTGTCTATTGGGATGACATGGTGTCCCTGGCTGTGTTATATGTGAACTCCAAAACAAACAGACCCTGCACCTGAACAGTCTGTTGAGACTCACCCTCTGTACAGGATATGAAACTGTTGAATGGATTACAGCAACATTTTGCACACTCCACAAGTGTTGTTGCACAACAGACCATGGGAACTATTGTCTTATAAGCCTAATAAGCCTGATCTGCAAGGCCATGGAGTCCATCATTATGGAACTCATAAACAGAGCTATTGGGAGCCTACAAACACTCAACCCTACCCATTTTGGTTTGGTCGGGGCAGATCATGGTCCCTAAACCTGCTAGACAGTTTTCAAGGCAGTCACCCAGAACATACATCAATGAAATGAGCTCCACATGGCCTACATAGACCTTGAAAAGCCCTTTTCCAACATCCCACACATATGTCATATCCACAAAATCAACAACCTGTGCATAAACACTTATGTCATCTGATGGATTGCCAACTGGGGTACAGATAGTTCCCACTGTGGTCTCCCTGTTGGACTGTAAGCTGGTAACAACTGCTGTTCCCCCATGGCTCAGTCCTGGGACCCTTCCTGTCTGGTGTATACTTTTCAGAAATGCAGTCAAACACACAAGGGCTATAGTTAGCAAAGTTTGTGGATGACTGCAAAAAGGTTGTCATAATCAATGTTTGGGACAATAGAGACATCCTTAAAAAGGGTCTCAGTCAGACAGATGTGGTGTCAAAATTATGGCCTCAAGCTACAGTCATACAAATACCACATAGGTGCCAACACCCTAAATATGAAGGTAATAATAAGGGATCTATGGACACACGTGGATAGTCATCTCTACTTTCAGAAATATATTCACAAAGTGGTTAGAAAATCATGCTATGTGTTCCCACAAATTGCCAAAGTCTTTGCATGTAGGTCAAAGGAGGTTCCCTCTACTCATCAGTCATCAGACCCATCAGAGACTGCCACAACACACTTGCAATGAATCTGACTAGGCACCTTCAGCAACTGGAAAGACCACTGAAGTACCTCAAAAAGAGGATTACTGGCCTCAAACAGTTGCCCCATGCAACAAGACTGAAGTAACTCAATCTGTATTCTGTTGCATACTGTCTACTCAGGCGATCTCTACCCAACAGACAGGTCTATGTCTAATGCAGAACTGATGTACATGCTCTATCTGAAGGAAACCCAAGCTCACTGTTCCACATGCTCTAGGGATATAATCATCACAACAATAAATAGAACATGTTGGAGGAATACATTACTAACTTACAGACTTCCCTTGCTTTGGAACAGGCTCCCAACCTACATTAAGCTGAGTCCCTCATTGACACTCTTCCAGAGGAGCCTTGATGAGTGTATGTGAAACTGAACTGTCACACCATGGATCACTTAATCAGCTCTACTACACAGAGGCATAGGGAACTAACCCCATATGTGGTGATAGCTGCGCACTCTGGCCATACTAATATATGCCTTCAGGCAGATAGCCTATTACCGAACTATGTACATATATATATATAATTAATATATATATATATATATATATATATATATATATATATATATATATATGTAGGGGGAACACAGTATAATAAGCCAAAGATGGATGGGCAGAGATGTGTGTAAGAGGGTGACCATGACAGGGAGCCATCCAGGACTGTCCCACCCAGCACACATCCCAATGGCACAAAAGACATGAGGTGCACATCTCACCCACTGTACATAATAGCCACCAGTAACTGTAAGCATTACAGTGTATGTGGTGCATGTGACTGCTGCACAACATGACTGTACAATGACTGTACAATGAAGTACACATCTACTATCTGTAGACATGTACCTGTCACATAGCTTCATAGGTATGTAGTAGACTGTCTTCACGAAGGCATATATCAGCCT
The DNA here is from genome assembly GCF_019279795.1 of Protopterus annectens. Taxonomy (NCBI): domain Eukaryota; kingdom Metazoa; phylum Chordata; order Ceratodontiformes; family Protopteridae; genus Protopterus; species Protopterus annectens. Next base: position 1,637,547,244 of record NC_056743.1, on the reverse strand, counting down.
AGGCAAGTTGTGCAGCTTTCACACCCCATTGGTTAGTCTCCTAAGCCCTAGTTCTAATAGTTAGTACCCTAAGCCCCTTTCTAGTGGGGCTGCTGATGGGATGCCTGGCGTGAATTGTCTATTTCCCATCCACTCATCAAGGCTCCTATTGAAGAGTGTCAGCGAGGGGCTGTGTCTGATGTACATTGGGACTCTGTTCCACAGTAAGGCAAGTGTCTGGGATGGTACTCTATCCCACCAGCATGTTGCATTCATTGTTGTGATGAGGTTCATATCCCTGGAGTGTGTAGTGTGACTCAATTGTGTTATCCTTAGATGGAGCATGTTCAACAGTTATGTGTTGGACATGGCTCTGTATGTTAGGCAGAGTGTGCCTCTGAGTAGGCAGTATGCAACGGAGAAGAGATTTAGTTTTATCAGTTGTGTTGCATAACACAATTGTTTGAGGCCAGTAATCCTCTTGGTGAGGTACCTCTGTGGTCTCTCCAGCTGCTGGATATGCTTAGTCAAGTACATCCAAAATGGTGCATTGTACTCAACGAAGGGTCTGATGACTTAAGAGTAGAGGGCCACCACTACCTCTTTCAATCCTGATGCAAACCCTTTGTTGATTAGGTGGGCCATGTAGGATTTCCTAATCACTTTGGCAACATGGTTGTCAAAGGAAAGATGACTATCTACTTGTGTCCCCAGATCCCTTATTACCTTGTCAGTTTTTAGGCGGTAACACCTATGTGGTAGTTTGTGGGTACTTTGTTTTCCCCAATGGGGAATACCATGCATTCTTTCACATTGAGCTTGAGGCCATGATTCTGACACCACACATCTGTCTCATAGAGTCCCTTCTGGAGAATATTTTTGTCATCCGGGGAATCTATTATGGCAAACACTTTACAGTTCCCAGCAAACCTAGTCAACCACAACCCTCCTGTGTTGGCATGTACTACTGAGAAGTCTATACCAAACAGGAGGGGCCCCAGGACTGAACCCTGGGGGATACCAGTTGTTACCAGTTTAGAGTCTGACATGTCACCAGCAACTCTTAATGTGTGGAATCTATCTGTGAGCCAGTTTGCAATTCATCTTGTGATGTATGGATTTATGCCCAGGTTGGTGAGTTCATCTATGATACCTGACTGGGGAATGGTTTCAAAGGCCTTAGCAAGGTATATGTAGGCTGTGTGGAGCTCCTTTCAATCATCTGAAGCCTGGGTAACTGTCTCAAATAAATCCACTCAGTTCAGGAGACGTGATCTGCATTTGACGAAGCCAAACTGGGTGTGCTCAACTGTGTGAAGGTTCCCAATGTTTTTATTGTTGACTTCCATTATGATTGGCTCCATTGCCTTGCAGATCAGACTTGTCAGGCTCATAGAGAGGGAATACCAAGGGTCTTTTGTGGCCCCACCCCTGTGGAGTGGGAAGAATGTTGCTGTGCAACATTCTATGGGTACATATCCTGTAGAGAGGATATAGAGAGAGGTGTAGGTATCCTTGATGCATATGGATACATCCCCACCCTATGTGCCATGATCCAGGTTCTGATGCTGGAAGGTATGGAATGAGTAGTATCCTGGTAGTGCTGGTGTGCTCTCTGGAGCCTTGAACTAGGTTTCTGTTACTGCACAGATATCAATATTCTCCATACTGAGAAGTTACTCAAGTGTGTCCATTTGGAGGCTGAGACTTCTGGTAATGAGTTGCATTTAGCTCACTTTGTGGTTATTTGTGTTGGTTACGGGGTTTGGTTTGTTCTGAGTGACCGGTGTTCCACACCTGAAGTCAAAACCTCATTGGTCCGATCCGACCATAAGCTAATTACCCTACATATCCACATTCTGCCCCCACCCCCATTAAGGAAACCATTTTAAAAAATTTCTCCAAAGCCAACTTCATGCTTCTTAAGACAGAGGTGGTGAACTTCATAACACCCATGCAGATGGACAATACAGTTATGACTACTGAATCCTACACAATTGCACTTTATAAGCACTTACATGTGTGCATGGGTCATGCGATCCCAAACAGAACCAAGACGCTATCCTCCAAAAAAAGGAAGCCAATCTGGTGGTCCTCTGCCATAAACAAACTGTACAACAGAAGGAAAAAACTGCTGAAAAAGAGAATAAAATCCCATGAGTGGAGGAGCTCCCCAGTCAGCCTCAGTAAGAAGCTGCAATCCCTGATAAAACCCTCCAAAGCTAGTTGCAAAAACAAAATCACCACTGATTCTAAAGACAGCCACAAAACATTCTATAGCTATGTCAAGAATCTCAATGGCAACACTCAGATCTGCTCTGAGGTACAGCATAATGGCACTAAATATACAAACCCAACTGATATTTACAACATCCTGGCAGATAGGTTCAATGCTAACTTTACCCTTCTCTCACCCATTAAAGAGCCCATCTCTATACCGAAAGAATGCAAAGTTCCTGTAATCACGGCTGCACAGGTAAAAACCACACTCTCAAAAGCCAGTAACACAGCATCCATGGGACCAGACAACATCCAAGGCTGCTTTCTACATGAACTACAGAATGAACTGGCACCACACCTAAGTACTGTGTTCAGTCACAGCCTAACCTCAGACTTTTTGCCTGCTGAATGGTGCACAGCGACAGTTATCCCACTACACAAGGGGGGAGCCACCACGGACACCGGGAACTAGTGCCCCATTAGCCTGATGAGCCTGGTCTGCAAGGCCAAGGAACATATCATCATAGAACTTATAAACAAAGACATTGGTAATCTCCAAACTCTGGACCCCAACCATTTTGGGTTTTAAAAGGCAGATCATGTCTCCTAAACCTGATAGACTTCTTTGAAGCAGTCACCAAAGCCATAGACAAGGGTAAGGTGGTTCACACAGCTTATCTAGATCTTGCCAAGGCTTTCAACACCATCCTAAACTCTGGAATTATAGATAAACTTACTAAATTAGGTATACATCCCTATGTCACAAGATGGGTTGCCAACTGGCTCACTGACAGAACCCACACTGTGAAAGTAGCAGACTCCAAATCCGACTTCAGACCAGTGACAAGTGGAGTACCACAGGGTTCAGTCCTGTGTCCTGTCCTGTTTGGTATCTAATTCCCTGAAGTACAGGCTAACACAAAAGGTCTTTGGCTAATGAAGTTCGCAGATGACTGCAAACTAGGAGCCATAATTGAAATTACTAATGATGTGGACATCCTACAAAAGGGCCTCACTGAGACAGATGCCTGGTGTCAAAGCCATGGCCTCAAGCTCAATGACAAAAAGTGCATTGTCATCCCCTTTAGTAAAAACTCTGTACCCATGAACTACAACATAGGCGATAGTATACTAAACACCAAAAGTGTGATAAGAGACCTTGGGACACAGATGGACAGTAGTCTCTCCTTTGATAATCACATTGCCACAGTAGTCAGGAAATCCTTCTACATGGCACACCTCATCACAAAAGGTTTCTCATGCAGAAAAAAAGAGGTCATTGTTCCCCTCTATTCATCATTCATTAGATCCATTATAAAGTACAACCCCCTTTTGGTATGTACCTCACAAGATATCTACAACAACTGGAAAGGCTGCAGAAATACCTCACAAAGAGGATTACCGGCCTCAAACACATGCCCTACACAGACCGTCTCAAAAAACTCCAGTTTTACTCCATCACATATCACCTACTCAGAGGTGATCTCTGCCTAATATACAAAGCTATGTCAAACCCAGAGCTGTTGGACATGCTCAACTTAAAGAAATCCCAATCCCTCTGAGCTACATGCTCTAGGGACCTAAACCTTGTCACCGCAATAAACAGAACATGCCGGAGTAATAGATTCCTGTCCCAGAGACTTCCCATACTCTGGATTAAACTACCTATCTATATCAAACAAAGCTTCTCATTAGCAATCTTCAAGAAAAATCTTGATGAGTGGATGGAAAATAGGAAATTCACCCCAGGATCACTTCTGTGTATCTGCTCGACAGTGGCACAGGAAAATAAATTTCTTGGGTGGCAAAAGCCAGAGTACCTTTTTGTCTGGGCTTGTATAGGCCCCAGGGCTGATAGCCTAGTACCTACCTATGAACCTATGAACCTTTGAGCCTTGCCTAAAAAAGGTAATATGGGGACAGCAAGAGCCTTGGCCAGTATTCAGAAGCATAGGGACAACAGGTGCAAACAATCTCTAGCGAAGCAACAAGGCTTGTCTATCATGTCAGCACAGGCAGACAGAGACTGGATCCCCTTTGAATGACACCAGAAGCTCAGCCAGTTGTTGAAGTTTATCATCTTTCTGTTATACTGCAGTATCATGTAGGTGAAGGTAAGATGCTACTCAAGGTCAGGGTCATACCAGCCTGGACTACATGATCATAGAGCTACTGTATATCTCTTGTCATGTTGACCTGGGAGGTATGTCTCAGATCATTCACACTGACATGTACAAAGAACACGTCATATATGTACCTGTTTTGGAGTGATGTAAGTGCTTGTATTATGTGGCGGATCATAGCACCTGACAGACAACTGACAGTAACCTTCCCCTTGTCCAGCCGAGTGAGTGGAACATCTGTGTGCCTGACTATGGAGTCACCTATTACTAGTGTGTTGGGTATGTTGTTTTGCCTTAGGGCCTGTTGTGAGGCACACTGCTTTGGTGTATTATGTGTTTTCTGGCATGTGCTTGGAGGTGCATGTTGCTTGCTTGTCTGCTTAGGAGGACACTCTCTCTTTTTCAGATTAATATTTGTATTCTCCGAGTATGGTAATGTGCATTTATGTGTGTGTGTTGCTGGTGCTTATATTGTAGGTCTATGTGAGACTGTTGGTGTTGTGGTTGTATGACCCTACTCTTCTTGACTGTATTGTCCAGTATTGGGTTGACAGAGCTTAGCCACCAGTTTGACCCTGTGTGTGCCAGCATGTGGTGCATCAACCCATATATGATATGGTCATGACCTATGCATACAAAACACTCACAATACACCTAGCATGATAAGCCTGCTGAGGTTAGCAAACGTAAAAAAAACCTTTGGGCAAACTGTCAGTAAGTAATGTCTGTATTGCACCCTGTAACTCCATATTGCTTGCTGAAGTGTAAAGACATACTTAGTTTGGATTAAGAACCCCGCACTTGCCAACTGTGTGTGTGTGTGTGTGTGTGTGTGTGTGTGTGTGTGTGTGTGTGTGTGTGTGTGTGTGTGTGTGTGTTTGTGTGTGTGTGTGAGTGTGTGTGTGTGTGTGTCTGTCTCTCCCTGGGGAGAGAGCAACCTTTTTGGTGACTACTTACACCCCTTAAAAGTGGTATACTCATCTTTGTCAAGTCTGATGATGTCACCATCCTACAAATATACCTGTGGAAAGGTGAAATCTCAGTAATCTGTAGAGCGCGTTGTGTAAATGCATACTGGTGTAATATCATAATATAGTTAAGTAGGGGTTTGATTCCTGCACTTGCCAACAGTGTGTGTGTCTCCCTGGTGAGGAGCAACCTTTTTGGAGACTACTCACACCCCTTAAAAGTGGTATACTCATCATTGTCAAGTCTGATGATGTCACCATCCTACAAATATACCTGTGGAAAGATGAAATCCCAGTAATGTGTATAGTGCATTATGTAAATGCATACTGCTGTAGTATCATAATGTAGTTAGGAAGGAGTTTGAATCTTGCACTTGCTGAATGTGTGTGACACCATTGGTCAATGTGGAGTGGGTTTTGATTTTTCTAGTGTATAACATATCACAATGACAACTGTATGTGCATTACACATGTAAGGTAGCTGTAGGGCAAAGCCATATACATACATGTGATCTAAATTATTTCATGGGTGGGTACTCTGCTTTCTCCATGAAAGCAGCTGTTATCTTTGCCAGAGGGTGCTGGCGCTTTCCAAACCTTAGGTCACTTCTGTATGCTTGTGACAAGCATAGCCACTGCAGTGATCCCTGGGCTACGTCTTCTGTTTCACATCCGCTCATCATGTTTTCCATTGAAGAGTGTGAGTGAGGGTTTATGCTTGAGGTATATTTGAATCCTGTTCCAAAGCAAGCAAAGTCTGGCAAAGATGACTAATCGTTATAGGTGTGCAACAACCTCTGTGGATTTGCATGCAAACCCTTTATTGCTTATGTGCTCCACAGAGGGATTTCCAAAACCCTCTGGTAATGTGATTATCAAAGGAGAGATAACTAAACACATGGCTCTATGTATACATTAGTACCTGTTCCACATTTTGGGGGCTACTACCTATGTGGTACTCTGGGGATACTTTATTTTCTAAAAGTGGATAACTATGCTTTCTTTGGCTTATAGCTTTACAGCATGAGTTTGACACCAGGTATCTGTCTCTATGATACCCTTTTGGAGGATGTGTGTGTCATCTGGAGTATAAAGTATAGCCCACAGTATGCATTTTCATCAAACGTGGGCAGACATATCCTTACTGTGTTTGCTTGTACCTAAGAAAGCTATATGCCAAACAGGAGTGGTCTCAGGACTGAGTGCAGGTGAATACCACTTGTTACTGGCATATAATTGTACATGGAGGCTGCAAATGTTACTGTGTGTCCTATGTCAGTCTGTTGAGGTTATATATAATACCAGAATGTGGGATGGGTATGAATTGCTGGTGAGCTATAGCTTGGCTGTGTGGACCTCCCTTCCCTCACCTATAGCCTTGTTAACTGGCTTGAAGTATACCAGGTGTAGGAGCCATGATCTGGCCTTTAGAGAACCTAAGTGGGTATGGTGCAGTGTTTGCAGGTTCATAATGTCTCTGTTAATGAGTTCCATAATGCTGTGCTCCATAGCCTTCCAGATAACATTTGTCTGGCTTACAGGGTGAGAGTTTCCAGGACATGTTGTAGTTCTACCCTTAATCAATTTATGTTAACATTTGCACTGGGTGTGATGAGGGTGGACAGGATTAGGAATAAGTATATTAGAGGGTCAGCCCAGGTTTGAAGGTTAGTAGACCAAGCCAGATAGGCAGGATTAAGTTGGCTTGTACATGTGCTGAGGAGGGATGCAGAGTATATTGTGAAATAGATGCTAAGGATGAAGCCTCCAGTTAACAGGAAAAGAGGAATGCCTAAGATGAGGTTTATGGCTGTGGTGAGAGAGGACATGCAGGTGGATGGTGTGACAGTGCAAGATGCAAAGGGCAGGAAGAAATGGAAACAGATGATCTACTTTGGTGACCCCCTAATGGGAGCATCCGAAAGGAGAAGAAGAAGAAGAAGAAGACATTGTAGCTCAACCCTTGTGGACTGTGAACACCATTACTGTGCTTCATTCCACAAGTATGTAACCTGTATAAAGGCTGCATCTGGACAGAGTGTTTAGATGAGTGGTGACTTCATATGTCAGCTTGTGTATGACACAGCCAGGGACACTGTCCAGTACCATTGCTATTGTGGTTTGGACTTTGGTAAAGAGATGTTTTAACTAGACTGTCTATGAATCATCAGGTTTTACATTCTTCAGGTCTGGAAATGTGGCCCTTGTGTAATGACAGGGTGGTGAAATCCACATTCAAACTGTCTGACAAGAAATTGGTAATGTCAGTCAGATAAGTGTACTTTGTGACCATTTACATTAACTGTGACCCGATCTGAGATTTCCCCTGTAGATTATAAGCAACACTAAATAAAGTTTTAGTGTTGTCTTTGAAATCCTTGCCATTTTGTATTTTGAAGCTTGTCTTGTATGTTTAATGAGAGCTTGTATTTTCCCAATGATACTGACCAGAGAGGTTATCCCTTCTTGGTATGTAACTTTTTTGGTACAACTTCACACTTTCTATTATATATTTAGTTTATGGCAGGGGTCCATGAGACTAATGCACTTTTACTGTATAAGTGAGAATTTCTTGTGTTTGGGATAGCACGGTCCATGCAACCCTGTAGGTGAACAGTGTGCATTACTTAAGGATTATGCAGCTGGAACAGTGTTAACCTTAGTAATGCAAACCAATGACAGATAGCAACAACAAAATCACCCACAGCACAGTGTCAACCCGTGTCATACACACACATGCGTACCCAAGTTCCAAAATGTGTGTAGTACAATGCATACTGGCCACCAATAGAAACTATGGAGTGTTAACACTGGCCAATACAGGGCATGTCACCCTGCCCATGTGTCCATTATGCATGTACATGCAGACAGTGTACCTCCACCATGTTCACAAATGGACACCTGCAAACGTGTGTTTCTCACACCCCGTACTTACTGTCCACTGTATAACGCATGCTGACACAACTACACACATCAGCCAAGTGGCACATGGGCAAACAAAACACAATTGGAATAAACACTAGTGAAAACAATACAACATTGCTAATTACAGCATTAATGCATCATGCCTGCTCAGCTACACCTTCAAGGATATCATTACACTTTACTGCTGACAACATGCTACACATCCAACCATTGCTATACTTTATTAAAGTTACCCTGTGCAACAGCACCATGTTAGCCTGTTTCTGCATCAATGTTACAGATGACAGGAGGTGGCACAGGTTTCATCATATGCACAGGGTGTGTTGATGGTTTGCCAGAGGCCTACACTGATCCATACAATCGACATGTGTGTGTGAGAGTGTGTGTGTGAGGGCCATGAGTACTGTTATGGGCCAATGTTGATGTCATGTGTGCGGGCATGTGTTTACCCTAGGTTTCTGGTTTATGTGTGTGTGTCTGAATGCACACAGCTCCACCAAGTGGCTGCCATATACGGGGATTTGTGAGACAGCTACAAACTGTACCTGGCAGGCTTTACAGATCACCATCTATGGCCATGGATACGGAACCTGTGCCTGGCAGGGGTGCTACAGACAGTATCAGGTACTAATCCAGATTGGGTACTATCCGAAGAGGTTGACATATGTCCACTGGATTCAGGTCCCTGCTGGGAGTGGCCAGAGCCCCATGCATGTGGTCTGCTAGGACGGTCTATGGACAACCCCCCCAACATTGCTGGGGCTGGTACTGGCACTACGGGAGTGGCTGTGACTTGCTGGATGTCCACGGTGTCCTCCAGCTGGTGATGTTGCTGACATACGTCCACATCGACATCTCAACCATCCTGCACTGTCCTGACACATGGACATGACACTGTAGAGAACATCCAATGTCTCACCCCAACATCTATCAATGACCTCAGTGTAGTTACATATGGCACCTGCTAGGTCATGGATACTGTCATTTACAGAGGTGTAATGAGCCCTCTGTGCCCTTAGCCCCTGTCTGGTGTACCGCTCCATTTGTGTCTGTGCCTCCATGACAGCCTGGAAAATGTGTGTGGTAGAAAGAGGTGTGGCATGTCTGCCAGGGGCATGATGACCAGCAGTGCTCTGACAAGAACCCCTGGGCATCTGCCTATGTGGTACCATTCCAGACATCAAGCTATGGCTGCTGTGTCCTGATTCATGTGCCATAGATACCACACTGTCCTGGCCAGTGCCAACTGTACACTGTCCCTCAGCTAAAGGCAACGGTGATGATGAATGTACAGGCAGTATGACTGTGTGCATGGATGGGGTGGAGACTTGTGTACTGTCAATTGGTGGCCCAACAACAGACCCTGACAAACCTGTCTGTGCCTCAATACACCTATCCTCATTATCACTATTTATGTCATCACTGTCTGTCTCAGTGACATCAGGTTCCCTGCTGTACTGAACCAGCCCCACCTTGCCACCTGTGAGAGGAAAACAGGAAACACACTTTAAGATCTGAACATGACTATAGAACCACGCACATACACACACACAAAACTACACTCCTCCCGAAAGCCGACACACACAACACCAGCAATCACAGAACATACACAATAACAGGTGATGGTGGGGTACAGTATCACAAGCAAAACAGTCATATCACACATGTCAGCATGCAGGACATGTGTTGCTCAACAGCATGTAGTGCAAGTGTAGTCAGACCTTGATACTAACAGTATACATGGCTTTGATGCATGTGCTTTGTTATTAGGTGATGGCCCTCCCCTTGGAACACAATGCATACATGGACACAACATTGCTCTGCAGGTATTCATAACCCAGTGATGTACTGTGCACCATAACTCACAGGTGTACATACCATTGCTGGATATGTATCTGTGTGTCAGATAGGTATCCAATGCTGATTACATCTTCTGCATCGTTAGCAAATAATTGTGGACACATTTTTAGCACATGCATGATGAGTATTCACACAACATCATCAGTGGTGCATGGATAATTGATGGAATACCATTTGGCTACATACCCCATGTACGGTACTTATGGTGAGTGTAGATCATATTGTGGACATGCCAGTCTCATCCATGACGTGGCATGCTAAAACACAACTGCATATTTAAACACTACACATACCCAATATGTGTCATATGAACTAGCCATTCAATAGCATCACAAGACATACATGTGCCAGTTGTGCAAATGGTTATTGGTATGCATACTGTTTAGAGGTGCATATGTGTGCACACACGTGTAATTATGGTGTGTAGCAATGACAGCTATGTGTAGTGCTGTGGTTACAATAACTGGATGGGGTATAGTACCATAGGACATCATCATGAAGCATCAGGTGGTCACTCAAGGCTACAAATGTTTCACAAACCAGCACTAATCATGCTGTACCAGAACTGTACTTCCTTGGCTAAATTCACCATTTCACAACCAGTTGTTATGTGAGTTTGTAAGGAGGCCAATAAGGAGCATTCCCTGACATGAATGTGTAGTGTGTTGTAGAGTGTTTAAATGCCCCAGGATAGGCCTCTATACCTCAGTTATATTATGTATAATATGTGGATGAGATTTTGGATACTGGGATGTGTCTTTACAGAGGGTTTGGGAATCCTTTATATGTAGCATTTTAAAATGCTCTGTGTATGACATATATGTGTATGTTATGTGCATGTTGAGTATTGACTGTGCCTATCCAATGGTCACTATAGTCTAGCCACATTTGTTTGAGATGGTCTGGGTATTGCATGTGCTTGAGGCAGCTAATCACATTAGTGAGAATTGCGTGCTCTTACACCAAACATGCACAGCATGCATTATGGGTAGGTGTGTTACATGTGTACATGGCCTGCACCTTAACTATGACATGCACTTTTTATTTACAATAATAAATGTAGAACACACTCACCAGCATCTATCCACTACCTTGATGTCACTCCAGAGGGACCTACATAGAGATGAAACAGTTTGTCAGTGGCCACAACTGTGGCATTGCTACTGTATGTTTGCAATCTTACAGTGCAACTACAGTTTACATTCACAGGGCTACAGATTATGTTCCAAATGATCAGTAATGCACAACAACAGGCTCCACATCTTTGAACGACACACTCCACGTCTCACAAATGTATGATCTACCAATACAGATAACAGTAGTCTACAGATATGCCATGTTACCTCCCTGCTCCATGTGTGCTTGCTGGGTGGCTCCAACCTCCATCATGGTGTATGTCTGCTGCTGTTGTTGTTGGGCAGGTGCCACCAAGCTCATGAACAGCTCTTCCACTCTGGAGGGGGGATGGATATTAACACCACCCCCTGTTTCAAGCTGTTGTCTATGCACATCAGTGGCACACTGATGGACACGTCTAAGAATATCACTGCAGTGGTGGAGTACCTGCTCATATGTCCGGTTATGCAAGCCTACCTCATTGACCCTGCACACAACATCTTGCCACATTGCAGTATGCTCCTGCTGGTCCTGGCTGGTTCGTGAGAACATGAGATGGTAATGCTGAATCATACTGCTAATAATGATATAATCTTCAGCACTACTGTAACTCGGGTTCCTGTGGTGGGCCATGATCCCTGGAAGACATAAATACAAAAATATGTCTGAGCAAGTCATATGGCACATTTAACATTATACAGTACAGATATCACTGAACTGCCATATATAGCAACCTATAAGCTAACCAAGAGTGAAACACTGTAACTGCCACTTATCATTGCTCACCCCACAACTGCTTGAAAGTGCCTTGCTCACTCTCTATCTAATGAACCATGTTCTGCACAGCAACAAAATAAAATCAGTATATAAGACTATACAAGAGTACCTGGCACACTGTATGCAACACGATGCACCACCTAGCCACAGCAGATATACATCAAGCTAATGTGTAAAGAAATATATCATCCATCACAATCAGTGTAAGGTCCAGTAAATGTATTACTATTATACCACACAACTTGTTAATGCCAAACCTGTGGCCAAAATATGTGCACAGTTGGGAATATAGGTCACATACTGCTGTAGTACACTATGAATGTTGCTAGATACGCAGTTATATGTATTACAACACATATGTCAAAGGACATGTTACAGATATACCCACACACACATCAGACATAATTACAGGACACAAAGGTATGACAACCAAGAAAAGCTGTCAGTGTGTACTATACAGTACTGTGTGTCAGTACTTACACAACCTTAATCTTGAGAAATGTAATCTGTGATGAATACAGGGACCACACAAAACAGTGGATGCAAGCAATGTGGACATACACCATACTTTGCTGTACAGGCCCAGAGCTTCAGTTAGTACTACAGCACACACAGGATTTGCATTCAACATTGGTACCAATCAATACTCATAGATGTAGTGCTTTAGCCTTCAATGACACACCCTAGTTGAAACCGGGGGACTTAATCACACTGTATGCAATAGCACTTGTTCTGCCTAGCAACATAATACACAGCTTTAGCTAGGATCAAAGCAAGGACCCATAATACCATAACATAAACAATTTTCCACTAAGCTATCCCACAGATACATATCTTTGATGTATTTACAAACATATTGACCATCACAGTCAGTCAACAGTACAGAGAATCTACTGCAACAAGGAGATGAAGGTGTGTATGAGTATATATAAATATATATATAGATGTAATATATATACATATATATATATATATATATATATATATATATATATATATATATATACATATACACATCCATTTGTCTACATATACATATATATGTAGGCACATATACATTTCACCTTTCATAGTGAGAATATCAATTATACAAAGGATGTAAGGTGTACAGTAATGTAATAAAATCACACAGTCTTGGGATAAATGCATTGAAGGTGTTCACAGCCCAGGTAGCTTTAGCAGGCCTTACTGACTTCAACATTGTAAACTGAACAAACCACCCACAGTGTTTAACCACCACATGTCATATACCAGCACTGTATGCTGTCTTGTTTGTCACACACTAAAACCTACATACAAATATGCGCATACTAACTGTTTTGTGTGGTCCCTGTATTCTTCACCAACATATATATCTCCCCCCTTCACAAACAGTTGCAATATGTCCCCTGCTCTATGCACATATACAGATGTGAATATATATGACACATATATATTTCTCCGTATGTGTGTGGCATACACACACACACATGGTCCACACTGTTGTAAGTTCCTGGACCTCACAGTTGAACTGTTGGGCCTTGCTGCAACACAAACAGGTGTCACATATGAACACAGACTAACATTAAGGGGGGGTATATATGGCAACAGATGCTAGATAAGCATACTAGACTGCTACAGCAGTTGCCAATGCTAAGCTACACTTTAATATGACTATCATGCATGTGTTGTTCTGTCACACCCATGTTTATATAATGTCAGCGCTAATCCCCCCAACAGCCATTGGCCACAGTGCTGTATAGAACACAGATAACATGGATCAGATCTTTAACATTTAATGCTGATCTACACATTTCACAGGTATGTCCCACTGCCCACAGGTACACACAGTATTGTCCATAGCAGTAAAGCAGAACATCTGTGCATAAAGAAGTACTGCTGTCACATATAAATGTTTCACATTATGTAGACTATTCTTCAATAACATCTACTACATGCCAATAAATACATATGTGTCACATACCTTTCCTTTGTGTAATTTGGTAATATTTCTTTTTCCTTTTCTCTGTCTCTCTGGCTCTCTCTCTCTCTGTCAGTCTCTGCAAAAGAGTGATTGAGATTGTTGGCAGAGATTGCTTTTGTAGGAATTTGCACATGAGCATGTGATGGCCTCTGCACCAATTAGTGGTCACCATTTGCCAATTGCATGCAGCCTGCTGTGTAGTAATTGCAGTAATCACTGTCATAGCAACCCAGTACTATAAATTGCTGACTCATGTAGGCGTGGCCCTTTCAGCTTTCCAAGATGGAGATCATCCTTGTTTGGTGTGGACATCATTGTTTAAGACAGAAGGTTGGTATAGTTCTTATATCAGAAGCCAGGGGTGTAGCCAGAGATTTAAATTTTGTTCTCAGACCCAATGTTGCTTTTTCCAGTACCCATTTGTCAGTGTAGAAATGTACTCACCCCTCAAAATGCTACACCAAGATACATGGAAATATGTACTTTCTTTTCAACTGTTACAATTAACTGCCATACAAAGGTAGTTATAGAGATGTATTCTTTTGGCACAAGAATTGTTTGTGAACTGCTATACTGTGAATATTTATTTACTCAGTTCTAAACAGTTTGTGCTTTTTTTAGTGTTGACATTAGCATGCACTGCTCAGAAAAACTGGACACATTTCAGTGCTGTGAGTATGCTAACCTACATACCTGGTAGACCCTGCACACACAGGTATATTCTACATTTGGTTAGGGTTGCTGAAGAACAGGGAACGTAAGAGGTATTATGTGGATTTTATCTTCCTGTACTTACAGGGCTGCTGTGTACATGTTAGTTTATCAAGGCAAGTAGTCTGTCTGTGTAACTCCCAACTGTGGACCTATCCTCATGATAGCCAGAGAATAGCCTGTTATTTTTTTGTCTGTGCACCACACAGGTCTTTTCAGCAATAGAGCAATGACATTCTTACAGCTGGTTGCTACCAGTACATGGCTACATCCATTTGTATTTCATTGTTGAATTCCTACATAGGGGTATGCTTCTGAAACTCCTTCCAAAGATATTTGCACAGTGTGTAACAGCAGAAAGGCTAATATGTCTCTGTGTTTCTGCCTCTGTTAGACCTCTAAACCAATCAGGTACATATTTGAAGAGACTCAGGGAAAAGTCAAGAAAAAGTCAGGGACAGTCAGAGACACCTTTAAAATATTAATGCCATTAAGTTGAAACATTGAAAGAATCAGAGCATATGAACTGATACACCTTTTCTGAAGTAAAAGAAGTGTCTAACTCTTAATTATTGTCATTATTCATTAAGTGTAATTCACCACCTTTCTGCCCAAAACCAGTAGTTTTAGGAGGGATTCAGAGGGACAGAGCTAAAATTTGTGTCAAAATCAGGGACATCCCTGAAAATTAGGGACAGTTGGGAGGTATGGCCTCTGCCCTAAACAGATATGCCAGTGTTTGTCCCGCTGTGATACTGTGTGGGGTTGTAAATTGATGGCATAACATTATTTCCTGCTAGAATGGCTGCTTCTCTTATCACAGTCATGTAATGTAATCCCACAACAACTGTTGGTCAACATCCACAGAACAAGTTGTGTGGTATGGTATTCCTAATTTTCCTTTACATTCACTCGTTCTGATGTATGATATAATTATTTAAGCACCAACTTGATGTATATCTACCGTGGCTTAGTGCTACTTCATGCTGTGTAGTGTGTGCAAGGTCTGGGGTTCAAGACTTACAGAGGTGTTTTATTTTGCTCCTGAGCAGAACAAGGGCCGTCACATACAGAGTGACTAAGGCACTTTTAAGCAGTTGTAAGCGGGTTTGCATGGGTGTGCGCATTGCTGTGCATTGCTTAGCCAAGTGCAAACAAGCGCAAACCCGCTCACTACTGCTTAATAGCGCTTACTCCCGCTCACCCCCACATTCATTTCTTTGAAAGAAAAGAAAAATGGGGAGATAGGAAAGTGGTGAAAAAGGGGCACAAAGAGGGAAAGACAGTATGGAAAATAGCTTGGGATGTGCAGGACAGATGTAGGGAAGGTCCATAGCTGCCCATTTCTTCAACAACAACAGCTGTGCATATGCAATACATTTGGAGGTAGATATGAACCCTTCAACCCCTGAGAGGGGTGAGGACAACAAAGTATGTTGTAATGCCAATTAAATAACATTTCATGTGTCCAGTGGACGTGTGTGCAAAATGGGCAGCTATGTATGGGGCTTAATTTTTTTTGGGAGCAGATTGCCCTTTTTTTTTCAGGTGAGAGTGTAATGTGGGGTAGGGGAAGTAGGTATATTTGGGGAGGTAGGTTGGGGAGGTAAACAGACAAGACAAACAAGATGCATATAGGGGCAGTATATGACCCATGTGGTGGGTGAACACCTTTGATGGGGAGGGATGTTTGGAAATCGCAAGCCCATGAGCCCCCAGATGGAAACAGTGGGACTGAGGTCCCCACCCATGGGCAGTCACCACTGCACCTTCATGGCCCAGAGGGTGGCTGTGTTGGGGGCTGTGTAGGAGTGGCAGGCTGATTCAGGAGTTGCAACACTCGGGCCTCAAGCTGGCATAGAGATTCTGCAACAGAACGTTCAATCTCTCTACACACCACAGCCTGGACTGTTCAAAGGGTGATAGGTGCCCCTCCATCCATGCTTGCACGGGGGGGCGAGCCCCATCCTCTGCAGCGCTTCCACCCAAAGGTGGCACAGGACCAATGGAGGAGGATATCCCAGGCTGGGCACCAGATCTGCTGGTGCCAGGTGCCATGGCCAGCTGAGGTGGGACAGGTGGGTCTGCTGGGACTGGCCTTCCCATACGAACTATGTTTTGGAGAGTTTAATAAAGATATGGGTTAGTAACAGTCAACAGCATTCCCAATTAGTTATAACAGCATGCAGAAGTATTCCCATTAAACCAACACACCAGATTTTCAACAGTTGAAAAGCAAGCATAACACATGCATATATAGAACAATAGTGGACATTACAACAGCATGCAGGTTGAATTGATGGCAACAGGCCACCAATATTGTGGTATTTTAACAGGGCATGTACATAGAAATAAATGCAAATATTATAGGACATATGTCCCAACAAATGGTTTGAGATTAGACATACCGATTGAGATGTGGAATTGCATTTTTTATGCACATGCAGTAGGGTGGGAAAAGATACCTCAATTAACAACTTATATATCCTTCTAGTTTTTACTACATTCCTATTAACTGCAGTTATATGTCCTTTACATGTATTATTACACTAACCAATGTCCTTATATTATGCAATTGAATTTTGCTAGATCATTGTATACATGAGCTGTATCTTAAATACAAACTGTCTAAGATGCAGATGTTACTGCAACATATTTTGAGAGTTGCTCACACACACTACTGCTAAGATGGTACACTGACAGATCTACTTTCATATAATTATCTAGATATGTTCAGGTGAAAGTATCAGTTATATGTTAACAGCTCCCTACACTTCTGGCAGCACACTGACATTTCTGGGGAACACAATACCAAGCTACCCATGTGCCAGATTAACCTGTACATGCTGGCAATGAACCAACAGTTGAGAGCTGTACATATGCATACAAGATACTGGCACTCCCTTCATCCACGTTATATGGGCCTACCCAAGTGTGGGTTGACACTGCTTAATACAACACTACTATTTGTAGAATGCAACAGTACAACAACATATCAAAGAAAATGACACAGACGCACTCCATGAATCATACATTTATTAAAGGATTATTACACCTCTATTTATTGGGTTAAATACTTTTTGAAGGCTCTCTCATTTATTTTATATAACAGTATATGCAGAATAATTACTAACCTGCCTCATGACACAGCCTCTGCAGCCTATCTTCATGGGCTTGCTGGTTCATAGCCTGGCCACCTGCAGCTGTGAAGTAAATGCAGTGATATTGAGACATACCTATCCATAGTATAGACAAGCATAGCAATTCTTAACTACTTAATACAATGGCTACTTACTCAGTACTGGGGCATTAGGCATCGTATGGGATTCCTTGATCCACTGGTCCAGTTGATCCTCCTTACATTGCTGCAGGTCAGAATAATGGTGCCTGACCTGCTCACCAGTTTGAGGAACACCAGTGGCACTGGTGAGATCATGGGCAAGACTGTTTCAGGCCTCCATTTTATATTGGGTACCCTGGTACTTGCCCCACAGGAGTCTTTCCTCATGATTGTGGACAAGGAGCCAAACCATTACTTTGGACTCCTGGATGCCCCAGCTTTGCACTCTAATTCGAGTGCCTTCACCAACACCAGCCATGCTGACTGCAGAAGGAAGCTACAACCAGTTATAGCAAGCATTCCCATCTGTGGAGCTTAAATATGCCTCATTTCCCGCACTTATTTGTGATTGGCCAGTTTTGGAAAAACTCAGCTGTAGGCACGCCTGCTTAGCTGATGTTGTCAATGTTTAAAATTCGTTTAATAGATATGTGTCTCTTGAAAGTGCATGTTTGTGAAATGCTGTCATGGCTTAGTGGTTAACTACGGTGACTATAGTGCACAGTATCCTGAGTTCGAGGCCTGTCACTGCTTTTTATTTTCCTGCTGGGCAGACCTGACTGGTTAAGGTACAGTAAAGGAGGTGTGAGCGTGTTTAACTGACTTTGCCCAACATTGCTCAGCATTGCTTGACGTTGCGCGATGTTGCCCGACATTGCGTTGGTTAGCGCGGTGCGCAGCTATGAGCAAATACATTGTGGTTGTGCTGGTTAGCACAATGCGCAGCTATGTGCAATTGCATTTAAATATGCTCAATAATGGTACAATGTGCTTAGCAGTGCTTTATATTGCTTAAAATAGGGTACACATGCCTCAGAATGCATAACCATTTCACCTTCATATATATATATATAATTCGTTCACTACTACATTTAACATTTCAATGCTTTTTACAAAACTTATACATAAAAAATGTCAGGAAATATTTTTGTATACAGATTTCCCACAGAAAATGGAATGTGTAGTAGTGGGACTCGAACTGGGAATGCCTCCTTTTTGTGCAAAGGCTCTAACCACTACGCTATCGCTATTTTACTTAATTTGCATATATTTTTCTTATTATCCTCTTCTGGTGTCTAAGCTGCTAACTTTAGCTAAGCAATGGGCAAACCCGTGCAAACCGATGCAAATACGGGCAGCTATATCAGAAGAAAAAATTACTTTTAATTTTGTCAGTTGTTTAACATATGGGGAGTGTAGTGTTACATTGTACACATGTGAGCGGACTCGCTCATGTAACTCAAAATTGCGGCATTTCTTCATTGCAGGGGAGTGGATTTTTGGACTGATCTGCAGTCTGACACACCCCCTACACTTGTCTATGCTCCGTGTAAGCTTTAGAGTTGAGGCAGCGTGCCCTCATTAATATGCATGGTGAGTATTACAAACACCAGACAGAGGTAAATCTTTCCCATGCCCTGTTTATATTTATTCTAATACACAGGGAAAGATTGGGTGATCTACAGGTAAGTGTAGCTACTTTATGAAGTGCGTTGTATTGTGGTGTTTTGCAGATTAATTTATTGCCCTGTAAAGTCTGAACACAGTGGCAAGCACACAGCATTAAGCTCTGTTATACTTGCAGAGATTTGGGATCCCTCCTTGAGGAAGTTCTCAGCCTTGGGTCTATTCTAAATTTGAAAATGCCATCCATTTGCACTATTTGTGCAGACAGTCTTTTGATTTATGTTCCCAGCAGCAGCATTCAGCCCAGCTCTCAGATCCTGTTAGATCTTGAATAGTTGTAGGTGAATCTCTAGCAATAGGCTAAACAGTAATAAGGCTGCATGGATTTCATGGCAGTATTCTTTCCTGTAGACACAGCCTCTTTAGACTTTTCTAAAAGTAGTTTTAAGCAAACTGGGGAAACTTTTTTAGTACAGTGAGAAGAACAATTTTAATGTATTTATTTTTATTTAACATTTGTTTACCGGGAAAGTCCGACAGGAATGAGGTCCATTTACAGTGGAGGCCCAGGGAGAAAAGCTCCACATCAAATAATATACACACTGGCAATTTTACAATCAAAAGATAAATCTTACAATAAGTAGAACATTTACAATGGTTTGTTCCAAGAAAACTTAAACATAATAGACCCAGGATGGCAGAAACTGGGAGAGAAAAACTCCACATTCACCAATGCTATCAAAAGATGTATAACAGAAGACATAATAATTTACACATAGTAAGCCATGTATGGCAGTGTTTGGCTACTGTATTAAAGAGAAAATGAGCAGTGAAGAGAGAAATGTAGGAAGAATTGGTGGAGAGCAGGAAGCATTTATGTGATGCAAGGACAGAGCCAGGATTGCAAGAGGTGTGAGTTAAGTAACTTTTTGAACAATAAGATAGATTATGCAGAAGATATATTTTGGGGGAGGTTATTCCATTTCCTAGTGATGGTATGAGAGAAAAGAGCTTTCCCTGCAGTTTTGTTGGCTTTGGATATACAGAGCAAGCTTTTGTTGGATGAGCGTAGTGGACGGTTTGCTGAATATTGGTTTAGTAGCTGGTTTAGGGCTGGAGTTTTGTGGCGAT
Organism: Protopterus annectens; assembly: GCF_019279795.1. Classification (NCBI taxonomy): domain Eukaryota; kingdom Metazoa; phylum Chordata; order Ceratodontiformes; family Protopteridae; genus Protopterus; species Protopterus annectens. The sequence continues at coordinate 1,637,526,724 of NC_056743.1, read as the reverse complement.
TCTTTAGTATGTTGAAGGTGAGCACTAGTTGGTGGCAACTAATTAATTGAGGGAGTTCTATCCACTGTAGTGCCTTTAGGGCAAGACAGTGGTAGCTTCTAAAAGTAGAGTTATTGGCAAATTTTACAGTCTTATTGTAACATGATTCTGGGCGACCATGGTTGTGCAGCGGTTAGCATTGCTGCCTCACAGCAAGAGGTTCTCCTGTTCAATTCTTGGCTGGGGTGCCTTCTGTGTGGAGTCTGCATGTCCTCCCTGTGGTTGTTTGGGTTTCCTCCGGGTGCTCTGGTTTCCTCCCACATCCCAAAGACATGCAGTAGGTGGATTGGACACTCTAAATTGGCCCTAGGTGTGAGTGTGTGCATGTGTGTTCCTTCTGGTGAAGGTTGGGTGCTGGGCTGGCAACTCGACACAGTAAAACTCCACTGCCAATCATGAGCGGACGGATGATCCGTTGTGGCGACCCCTAACCGGGAAAAAGCTGAAAGAAGAAGAAGAAGATTGCAACATGATTCTAGTTTGTCTAGGTTTGTTTTCCTGATGTGGGTTAGGATTAGTGATGCATATAGTAGGGCAGACAAAAGGTGGGTTTGGGCTAGGGTGATTCGGGCTTGGTCTGATAGGAAGTTTTTGTGTTTGTATAAAGTTCCTAGTTTTTTTATGTACTTTTTTAATGGTTTGAGAGATATGGACATCAAAATAAAGGTCCTTATCTATTTCAACACCAAGTAACTTAGTATGGGGGTAGGGAGAGATTGTGGTTCTGATTTTGGAGGTGATAGTGAAGGAAGGTGGTGTTTTTCTGGATTTGTTGGGGTGAAAAGAAGTAATTTGGTCTTGTTGGGGTATAGAATCAGTTGGATATCAGTAATCCATTTTTCCACAGAGTAGAAGGACTCTTGGGTTAGCTTTTGTAGAGTGGTTATGGATGGGGCTGAGCAGATTAGGGTTGAGTCATCTGCGTATTGTATCAGTGATGCATTCAGGGTGGAGGTATGCAGTTTGTTGGTGAAAATGGTGAATAGCAGAGGCCCCAGTATTGATCCTTGTGGAACACCTGTAGTAGTTGGTAGTAGGGGTGATAGTACACCTTGCCATTTGACTGACTGTTTTCTGTCAGAGAGGTAGTTTTTGAACCAGGCAGTAGTGGGCAGTGCAAAGGACATGGTGGATAGATTGTCTAAAAGTAGTTTATGTGGGACCATGTCAAATGCCTTAGAGAGATCTAAGAATATGGCTGATATGAAATTGTTGTTGTTTCTAAGTTGGTTAACCTAGTTGGTAAAGGAGAAAAGAGCAGTAGTTGTACTATGGTTTGCACGGAAGCCATACTGTGTACAGGAGGGGAGATTATGTGAGGTTAAGAAGTGCATCCCCTGGGAGTGAATACATTTCTCCAGGAGCTTAGAAAGGGGGGATAAGATAGCAATGGGGAAGTAGTTTGGTAGCTCATAGGAGTTGCCGACTTTGTGTAGGGGAATAATATATGACACTTTCCATAGTTGGGGGGTGAAGGCTTCTTGTATGGAGCGGTTTATAAGAACTGAGACAGGGTAGGCTAGGGACTCTGCAGCTAATTTTAGGAAATTAGTGGGTAGACCATCTGCTGCGAGAGTGGTAGGTTTCAGTTTTGAGAGTAGTTTTTTAACTGTGGAGGTTGGTACAGGTGAGAGTGAAAAGGAAGGTATATTATTGTTATCTATAGTGGGGGTGGTTGTGGAGTTATTGTTAGATAGCTGGGTGGTGGTGATTGTAGAGTTATTGTTAGATAGCTGGGTGGATAATGACAGAATAGATTCTGTGAAGTGATAGTTAAATTGAGAAGCTAGTCTGTCATTGTCAGTATTGGTGCTGGGAGTTGGGGTAGTAGTTTGTCCAGGTTTCAGAAGGGAATTGATAGCTTGCAAGAACTTTTGAGGGTTTTTGGGATGTTTATTTTGGATATGTAGGAAGTAGTTTTGTGTATCCATTTTTTAGAGCCCTGAAGAAGAGAGGACTGTGAAAAACTATCATTTACTGCAGCTCAGACACTTAAATTACGGTTGAGTTGGATCTATGTTGTTAAGGCAATATTTATATTTGGGTTGGTCAGTCCAGGAGGGTAGAGGGAGTTTGCATATAACAGATGGGGAGAATCTGTGGAAATAACTAATATAGTTGGGTAGAAACTTTGGGAGAATAATACTGTGCGATCAGTCTGCTGTGGTCTATGCTGCCACCTAGTGGCAAGAAGAAGATGGCAGCCTGAAGGATAGAGTAGTACACAGATACTAATAAGGTATGATAAAACTAGAGGGGGGAGAGTGTCCAGCGAGTTGCAGTGGTCTGCTAACGCACACATGGGAAGTCAGACTAACAACTACAAGTACTATTTTTAGAATACAAATAGACTTTACAAGGCTACATACATTCACACTTCTTAGAGTACAGATGCCCTTTATTATGGTAGCGTTCAGTGATGCATAGGTAGCAGACAAATCAAAGGTGCCTTCTAGATGAGGCAAGGAGGTAGTCCTTGTGCTTTAAGGCAGAGAGGGAGCACCCGAGGTGGTAGACTGTAAAATAGAGAGAGACACACAGAGTTAGGTATGGTGGATGGCAAAGTTGGGGAGGTACAAGGTAGAAGGATAGGGCAGTAGGAAGGGATATCAGGATGTGAAGAAGTGTACTATCTTGTACAGTAAGTAGTGAGAGGCTAGAAAGTGAGAAAGATTAGAAGGGGAGCGATAGAGTAGGATTAGAAAGGCAACTTTATAAAACAGTGCATATAGGTAATAAATACAAAACAGCTAGACAATGGAGCCACAATCTAACAATTACCCTCAGACCCAAGGGTTAGAAAATGCCCCTGGGCTATTTGTGAGAGTAGGGTTAGCAAAAACAGTCACATATGCAAGCAACAGAACAGTGCTGTAGACAAACAGTACAAATGGTCAGGCAGTATTCTTTTAGACACATGCATTAGCTAAAAAGCAATGTTACAGTGATAATGTGGTAGCATGGGCAGTTATAGCTTTCACTGTGATGCATTAACATGAGAATGGGCTTTCCACAAGCTCTAGTTAGAATAGCATCCATATGCAACTGAGTTAGGCAGTAGTAAACATAATATTTCTGGCATCCTCAAGTGATTGAATTCAACAGTAGCAAAATAATATGCCTGAGGTCGCCATAACCACCACAACCTTTCAGACAGGAAACGTGCTATGCTAGGTGATTTTATCCCAGTTGCTGTGCAAAGGCACAGAGCACAAGCCGTTTTTACTATGTCTTCTATATATGTACAGTAGCGGTAATCATACCAGCTGATTTGCCATCAGCATTGCACCTCTATGCCAAATTAAGCACTCAATCCAAACTATATTACAGAATCTACCAAATAAGGAGCTATGTCAATGTATACGCTATCTTAAATGGCAGCGGTAAACATACAAGCGGATTTGCAGTCAGCTTTAAATCACTATGCCCAATTAAAGATCACACTCCATCTAAACAGAGAAATCTAGCACATATAGTCACATCAAGCGTATGTATAACACAAAACACTTTGCTGAACCTACTGGGAGGTGAGTAAAGCAGCCCAATCCCAGGAGCGGCACAGAGGGATGTGGACATTCAAACCGTATTTTAAATATGGCGCCACTGATAGTGTCCACTAGAAGTAAACTGCAGGGGAGGAAGTTAGCTAAAGGGGATGGGTTAGGTGGAGGGGTATGATAGGACTGGAGAGGTGTAAGGGGTAGGGAGTGAATCCCAGAAAAAATAAAGCCCAGAAGAAGTGAGGCCTGTGAAAAATCAGTAACTGCAGCTCAGACACTTAAATTAGGGTTGAGTTGGCACTATGTAGTGTAGGCAATATTTATATTTGGGTTGGCCAGTCCAGGAGGGTAGAGGGAGTTAGCATATAACAGATAGGGAGAATCTGTGGAAATAACTAATATAGTTGGGTAGAAACTTTGGGAGAATAATACTGTGCGATCAGTCTGCTGTGGTCTATTCTGCCACCTAGTGGCAAGAAGGAGATGACAGATACTAATAAGGTATGATAAACCTAGAGGGGGGGAGGGTGTCCAGCGAGTTGCAGTAGGCTGCTAATGCACACACGGGAAGTCAGACTAACAAATACAAGTACTATTTTTAGAATACAAGTAGACTTTACAAGGCTACATACATTTGCACTTCTTAGAATACAGATGCCCTTTATTATGGCAGCGTTCAGTGATGCATAGGTAGCAGACAAATCAAGGGTGTCTTCTGGATGAGGCAGGGAGGTAGTCCTTGTGCTTTAAGGCAGAGAGGGAGCACTCAAGGCAGTAGACGGGAGCTGAGTAAAGCAGCTCAACCACAGGAGCAGCACAGAGGGATGTGGACGCTCAAACCGTATTTTAAATATGTGTAAGTGTAAGTCTGTCACCAGACTGATGATGAGGAAGAGGCAGTCTTCACTAGAATGCTTTTTGTGTGCCCATATACACCATAGGTTCATAGGTTCATAGGTAGGTACTAGGCTATCAGCCCTGGGGCCTGTATAAGCCAAGCCAAAAAGGTTGCCTGGCTTTTGCCACCCAAGAAAATGATTTTTCTGTGGCCCTGTCAAGCAGAGCCACAGAAGTGATCCCCAGGGTGAATTTTATATTTCCCATCCAGTTGCCAAGGTTTTTCTTAAAGAGGGCCAATGAGGAGATTTGCTTGACATGAATGGGTAGTTTGCTCCAGTGTGTGGGAAGTCTCTGGGACAAGAATCTATCCCTCCAGCATGTTCTGTTTATTGTAGTGACAGGGTTTAGGTCCCTGGAGTGTGTGATTTGGAGAGACTGGGATTTCTTTAAGTGTAGCATGTCAAACAGCTCTGGGTTTGACATAGGTTTGCATGTTAGGCAGAGATCACCTCTGAGTAGGTGATATGCAATGGAGTAGAGCTGGAGTTTTCTGAGACTGTCTATGTATGGCATCTGTTTGTGGCAGGTACTCCCCTTAGTTAGGTTTTTCTGTGGCCTTTACAATTGTTGTAGGTGTCTTGTGAACTACATGCCAAACAGGGCATTGTACTCTATAATGGATCTGATGAGGGATGACTAGAGAGGAACAATGATCTCCTTTTTTCTAGAGGAGAAACCTTTTCTGATGAGGTGTGCCACATACAAGGATTTCATGACAACTGTGGCGATGTGGTTATCAAAGGAGAGACTACTGTCCATCTGTGTCCTGAGGTCTCTTATCACACTTTCAGTGTTTAGTGAGCTACCGTCTATGTGGTAGTTCATGGGTACTGAGTTTTTTTCAAAGGAGATGACAAGGCACTTTTTGGCATTGAGCTTGAGGCCATGACTTTGACACTAAGCATCTGTCTCTGTGAGGCCCTTTTGTAGAATGTGTACATCATTAGGTGATTCTACGATGGCTCTCAGTTTGCAGACATCTGTGAACTTTGTTAGCTAAAGACCTTCTGTGTTGGCCTGCACTTCAGAGAAGTAGATGCTGAACAGGAGAGGATCCAGGACCAAACCCTGTGGTACTCCACTCATCACTGGTCTGAAGTTGGACTTGGAGTTAGCTACTTTTACTGCATGGGTTCCATCAGTGAGCCAGTTGGCCACCCATCTTGTGACATAGGGATTTATGCCCAGTTTAGTGAGTTTATCTATAATTCCAGAGGGGGGGATGGTATTGAAAGCCTTGGCGAGGTCATGATAGGCTGTGTGCACTACCTTGGCCTCATCTACGTCTCTAGTGACTGCTTCAAAGAAGTCAGTCAGGTTTAGTAGACATGATCTACCTTTTACAAACCCAAACTGAGTGGGTTCCAGGGTTTGGAGGTTACCTATGCCTTTGTTTATAAGCTCCAAGAGGATACATCCCATGGCCTTGCAGACCAGGCTCATCAGGCTAATGGTGTGGTAGTTTCTAGGGTCCATGGTGGCACCCCTTAGTGGAGTGGGATAACTGTCGCTGTATGCCATTCAGCAGGCACATAGCCTGAGGTGAGGCTATGATTGAACATGATACTTAGGTGGGGTGCCAGTTCGTTCTGTAGTTTGTGCAGTACGCAGCCTGGGATGTTGCCTGGTCCCATGGATGCTGTGTTTGTGGCTTTGGAGAGTGCGATCTTTACTTGTTCATCCATGATTACTGGAGCTTTGCATTCTTCCTGTATTAAGATGGGCCCTTTGGAGGGTGAGAGGGGGGTAAAGTTAGTACTGAACCTATCTGCCAGGATGTTGGCAATATCGGTTGGTTCTGTATATTTAGTGCCATTCTGCTGTAACTCAGAGCAGATCTGAGTGTTGTCATTGACATTCTTGATATAGCTGTAGGATACTTTGTGGTTGCCTTTGGAATCAGTGGTGATTTTATTTTCATAACTGGCTTTGGAGAATTTTATGAGGGATCTCAGCTTCTTGCTGAGGCTGACCAGGAAGTTCTTCCAATCTTGGGATTTTATTCTTTTTTGCAACAGTTTCTTCCTTCTGTTGTAGAGTTTGTTTATGGCACACCGGATTGGCTTCCTTTTTTTGGAGGATAGCTTCTTGGTTCTGTTGGGGGTGGCACAATCTATGCACCTGTGTATGCCCTTATAAAGTGCATTTGTGTAAGATTAAGCAGTCGTACTTCTATTTTCTGCCTGCATGGGTGACGTGAAGTTTTCCACTTCTGTCTTAAGAAGAAGGAAGTTGGCTTTTCAATAGTTTTTGATGGTGGTTTCCAATAGGGGGGTGGGGGTGGGACATGGATGTCTAGGGTGATCAGCTTGTGCTCGGATCTGAATAGTGAGGAGTTGACCTCTGGCATGGAATATTGGTTACCCATATTGGTAATGACCAGGTCCATGATATTTCTGCTCCTGGTGGAGGTGTGGAGAAGCTGATCCAAGGCATTGGAATTTATGAATTCCAGAAAATGTTGAGACAATAAGTTGGTACATGAGTAGTTTTCCCAGTTGATGGTGGGGTAGTTGAAATTGCACATACTTAAGGTATCAGGTTGTACCTTAATATTTTCCAGTATCTTAAGAAATGAAGAGTGGGAATCCTGGGGCATGGTAGAGGATCTGTAACAAGCTACAGCCTGGATTGCAGTCTTGCCCAGTGTTAGTTGCACTTGGATAATATCAGATGCATTATGTTCAGCAACTAGCATGGAGGTGTGGATATCCATAATGAATATGGACATGCCTCTGCCCTTAGTGTTTCACTCCAGGTTAGATGGTTGAAAGGTGTGGTATGAATTGCAGCCTGGTAATACAGGGGTGATCTCTGAAGCCTTGAACCAGGTCTCTGTCACAGCACAGATGTCGATGTTCTCCATTTTAAGGAGTGCCTCGAGTGAGTGCATTTTGAGGTTTAGGCTTCATTAGCATTGATTAGCATTATCCTCAGAGTTTGTGTGCTTGCACCTGTTACTGTGGTGAATTTAGCATTTGAGCCTTGCCTAAAAAAGGCACTATAGGGGTGGCAAGAGCCTTAGTCAGTATCCGGAATCCCAGGGGCAATAGGTGCAGGCCATCTCTGGCAAAGCATCGTGGTCTGTCGATCATGTCATCCCAGGCAGACAGATACTGGATTCCCTTAGAATGACACCAGAAGCTTAGCCAATTGTTGAAGTCAATCATTTTGTCCTTGTACTGTGGTAGCATTCTGGACGATGGCAGGATGCTACTCAGGGCTAGGGTCATATCTGCCTGGGCTACAAGATTCGAGAGCTCCTCCATGTTTCTTTTCATGTAGTCCAGGGAGGCACTTTCAGGTTATTCACACCAACATGGACAATGACAGAGTTGTATTTGTACTTGTTGTGGAGTGATCTCAGTGCATGCATTATGTGGCGGATCCTGGCACCCGACAGGCAACTGACAGTAACTTTCTCCTTGTTTAGCCTGGTGAGTGGGACATCAGCGTGGCATATTTTAGAGTTACCTATGACTAGTGTGTTGGGTACATTGTTTTGCCTTATGGGCTGAGGTTGAGTGACACACTGATTTTGTGTGCTATGTATCATTTGGGTAGTGTTGGGGGGGTGGTTGTCTGCGTTTCAGCTTGGGAGGTCTCTATTGCTTGGGCAGATTTTTACCGAGACCCTCCATGAATGTGGGTGTGTGCTTTGTGTTTCTATGTGTGGGTTTTGGTAGTGTGGGTTTTGAAGGACTATTTGTTGAATCTGGTGTGGTGCAGGTGTTAGCCTTCTCCTCTTGACTGTCTAGTCCAGTCTTTGCTGGAGAGAGCTTGGCTTCCAGTTTGGCTATATAAGTGCATCTCTCACAGGTTGTAGTGATGGGTGGTAGGAGGAGAGGGTTGTCAGTGTGCATGAGGCAATTGCTACATTGCCCCAAGATGCCCAGATTCATCAGGTGGACAGGAGAAAACACTGGGAGCTGACCCATGACATGCCTGGATAGGTGCTTATTAATTTAAGTATTAAGAACTGTTTTCATCTTGACAAGTGAGGAGCGTTGAGTGCTGTAGTAATCTATAGTGTATTTAGTGCTTACAATGATTTCTGAGCATGTGCTGAGCACAAGGAAACAGTTTTGAGTGCTGAAACTAAAAACGTTGACTAGTTCAGCTAAAACTAACTAGTTTTAGCACCAATCCCAAGAAGAGAAGCAGGCCACGGCCTGTTTGCTGATCCACAGACTTGTCTCAGATGATGCAAGGGATTGCAGGCTTCTAGCCTTTTTCTGGTAGATGCCTCGAATAGCAACCAGACCAGTCAGGTATGTTAAGCACAGATACTCAGTGTCCAACCAGAAGGAGTTGGGAATCAATGCACTCTGCTCCTACTCTCACCAGGATCAGAATATAAGCACAGATTTTAAGCTGTCACCTATAAAGCAGTTATTAAACTTTCTGGTGATTAGTAGTCTCCAGGAAATAATGTAACTGCACTACTTCCCTCACCAGGAGAAAACAGAAGCACTAATCCCAAGATTACTACTGAGAGGCAGAATGTGGGCAATACAATAACTGGTGGTCTTGCAATAGATGCTTAAAGGTAAGATGAAAAAAATGGTTTATCCTAAACACTGCAGTAAGCACTAGAGGATATAGATGTGAAAGTAGGTAACTTAAGTTTTACCTGTCTAAAAGTTAAGTTTTAGTGGAGAGTCACTATTTTTAAAACAGCAAGATATATTGAAAGGGGGTGGTCACTTTTGTATTCTGGTACTATGAATACAGTAGGATAGCCAATAAATTAAAGTAGTTCAATGGGAGTGATTTCACAAAATGATAATTTTGTGCTTACTCACACCAGCCAGTAAAAGCAGAGAGGAAATGAGATATATAGCCAAATTAACATAAGGGGCAGGCAACTAGAAAGACAGTGGTGTTCAAGAACACAACAGTAACCTGGTGGGAGGGTGGAAAAATATCTGTCTGACTCACAAGAGATAGAGCTGTGGTCTCTTTTCACGTTTTAGTATGCAGTTAAAAGCAAAATACAAGGAAAACATGGTGTAAAGGAAACAAATAACATTATACAAAATAGAAAAACACAATAAAGTAATACAAAACACAACAAATAAAAAGCAAACTAACCTTTCCCTCACAGCAAACTGTAGCAGAATCTGGGTGAGCCTTTCCAGTAAAACTCTGAAATGTTTTATTTTACCCCTTAAATAGAAGGTTTAGTTCATAGCTCTACCCCCTCAGTTCACAGATGATTAAGCTTAGCTGACCTATTGTAATTTATGTGTGACTCCTTAATTGACCTCTTCTAATTTCTGTCTGACTCACAAGAGACAGAGATGTGGCATCATTTCAAGTTTTATTATGCAGTTATAAGCAGAATACAAGTAAAACATTGTAAAGAAAACAAATTACAGTATACAAAATAGAAAAAGTCAATAAAGTAATACAAAACACGACAAATAAAAAGCAAACTAACCTTTCCCTCACAGCAAACTGTAACGGAATCTAGGTGAGCCTTTCCAGTAAAGCTACAGAGGCAATGTTGCTCCATTTGATGCTACATGGTCATTGTAATACTGGGATGCTTTATCTATAATCAAGATAAAAGCATAGTGACACTAAACATATTCAAAGCTCCTAAAAAGAAAAGTAGGTATGACCTTGCCTAACCCATTCTTAGATGTTTAACATAGCCTGTAGTAGCTCACTTAAAGACATGGCTATACCAAATGAATGCTCACTATAGTACTCTGCAGGAAAAGCTCAAAGTTCAGTAGAGGGGTGGCATCAGAAACCAATATGTAGTGACAAAGTAGCTGAAGCAAATGATTTCATCCATGTTACTGGCATAAGAACCTTCTTGAGCATATCCAGCACTTGACTGCATTGGAAGCTTTCTGGAGTTGTTCCCTCCTATTAATGACCCTGAAAGAGAGGAGACTCCCCTAAGTAATGCTATTGTAAAAAAAAATGAGAAGATAAAGGGTTAATATGCTGGAATCATCCAATAGGTGATGCAGTACAGTGTTCATCTGTAGGCTTTCAGACCCGCTACACTTTGCAGAAAAGCCAGATGTTAGTGATCTTTAACGACCAATGCAGATAATTCTGAAGGATTTTACAAGAAGGTTGTCTCGGTAGCATTAATGCAAATGACCAGACTGAATTCTCTAGACAAGGTGCACAATCATGTCTCTTTTAGCAGACATTTCAACACTTACAGTCAGACATACTGTACAATGTGGTAGCTAAGTTGAAGCAGATGACACAGGCATTTTTGGTTACTAGAAAAGCAACTAGTTTTGTTACAGTGTAGAAATGATAGCCATATGTTTTTCTTTATACACAGCAGGTTGAAAAACATCCTATCATAGCCATTAAAAGGCTTGAGGTGTATTTAGTTACATGGTAGCTCACAGTGCCTCACATTTTGGACCTGTCCCCAGCCTGCCATTTTTGTAAACTGAAGACTGCTTTATGGATCTTATGAATTTTAGAGCCAGATTAGGTTCTTCTTCCTCAAATAATTTATTGATTTATTTATTTTGTTTCAAAATTGTCAACAAAATGTTGATACTTTATTTCTTTGCTAGCTTTTATTTTATATCAGTCAATGTAATAAGTACTGAAAAGCAACAATCCAGGTGGTGGAATAAACTTGCACTAGCACTCAGAACAAATGATAACCACTTTAGATACTGAGAAAAGCACACTTTATTCTTTCAGTTATTTGTTTATACAAGATATTATAAAGTAGAACTGGATAAAACTGCAAAGGATGTTTTCAGAAATATGAATAATTAGCCAGTTTCAAGAGCTGGTTTGCCAGACAAAGTGAGTATTGATAATCATTTATTTATTTTCTTTATTCTTTATTAACTGGGTTTCTCCCAGTAGACTTGCAGTCTCTTTTCGGCAGAGAACTGAGACAGTATTTATACTACTAGGGAAATATGTCCAAGATATCAGGGAACTTCCCCAACACTTTCCAATAGCTGCATTGGGAATCATACCTCTCAACTGTACAGATTTTCGCAAAATGTCTAGATTTTTGCCTCGCATTTTTAGTCCATTTTTAATAAAATTGTAGTTTTCTGGCAAAGCAGTGACAAATCACTAAAGACTGAATTAAAAATAATGATAGACAATTGAGTTTCAGACTTCATACTCTTCAGAAAATTCATGCGAATGCAAAACCTCTTGTTCTACTAACTTTCTAAGTTTGTAAAAGCCATAGAGGTATGAGTGGGATCTTTTACTTCCACCCAAGCTACCAGCAACTCAAGCTTGGTTTAACATTGATGTGACTGCACACTCAGCAGCACCCCCCCCCCTTATGTTACATTACAGTGTCAGTAAAACATTTACTTGGTATGGGAATAGAACCAAAAGCCTTCTGCATCAAAGGTGACTGTGCTATCCATTGCACTACTGACACTTCCCTAGAAGCTTTGTCATCCCCATTTATCTGACTGTATAGCAGTAAAAAGAGTGATTACAGAAAACTGGAATATTTAAGGTGGGAATGGTGATATATTTAGAGCTCTGGGTTCTAGAGCTTTTTTGCCAAAAAAAAAAAATGTAAGGAGCGTAAAATCCTTATTAGAAAGTGATGATTTTAATGTGTCATATCCCAAACCAGATAAAAAGAAAGGGGCTTAATTATAGCTCGGGATTACGCAAATATTGAAGATTCATCTAAAATAGCCCTTATTTGGTGATTATGCAAATATTGTAGATTCATCTAAAATAGCTTTTTTATACTTAGAATATATTGACTTAACCTGCAGCATTAATGGACATTTTGACTATAATTTAACAAAGGTGGTTTATATTGATGTGTGTTATTACTGTGAGAGCTTATATGAGAGTAAAACCACACAGAGGCTCTCACAAAGAATATGACAACATTTATATAGTATTAAAAAACAAGATTCACTAATGCTTTATTTAAGCATTCAATTTAATGCAGAATGAAAACAATGTTCTATGTTACTGAACAAGTAAAAAACATTTTAAAAAAATGTGATTTAAATAATACCCTGGAAGTTATCGACTTATGGTGGCAATCATTTCTAAATGCATATAAATTGCTAGGGATAAATGCTGATATAAACATTCAACCAGATTCAATAAAGCCTAAATTGTCTGTTTCCACCATGTGCGCTTTGTGCCAGTAGCACAGTGTTTTTTGATTCGGTGTGCAGCTCTACACTGTGTGTAGGACTGCGCACAGTTGCACCAACAAGGTAAACACAATGGCATGCAAATTACAACATAACCAACTGAATTGTTAATCAATCCAAGATGGAGGAGTTATTCAACAAGCTATGAAACAACCGTGTAAACTCAGTTCTGCTTTTCCCTGAGAATTCCAATACCTATTGGAATACATGCACAGAAAGGAGTCTACACACAAAAAATGATAGGGGCTGCTGTTGCCTCAGTCTGTGTGCATGTACAACAGGCTGAAGTATATGCTGCTGTTAATAGACTAAGGCCAAGAAGGAGGAGAGTTTTTAGACCACAGGTAACTTATCACAATCTACATGATGTGGAAATTGTAGAGCATTACAGGGTAGATAGACACACTACAGGAACTCTGCAACCTCTGCTGTCCTTAACTCAGAGCCAAGGCAAACCAAGGGGAACCCATCCCAATGGAGACAAAGGTATGTGTAGCACTTAGAATAATAGCTACAGGTACCTTTCCAAGACATACTGGGGGTCTTCCAGGCATCAGCATCCTAGATCCTCTATCATTTCTTGAATGCTATGCTCCAACATGCTAAGGACCACATATATTTTCCCGTATTCCTGAGAATTGGGCCAGAAATATGCAGGAGTTCTACCCTGTAGCACACTACCCTGAAGTACCCATAAACTGAATACGTAGAAATTAAGGCACCATCCAGAGAACAGGGGAGGCTCTACATTAATAGAAAGGGCTTCCACTCTAGTAACTGCCAAGTCATGTGTAATGCCAAGGGAATCATCTTGAATGTGTGTGCTGGCAACCCAGGCAGTTACCATAAACTTCCATATCTGCCACACCTCCCAGCTGTATCAGATGTTCACTGGAGGGGATATCCCACAGGACCATTTACTGGGGGAAGCAGGTTATGCACTGGAACCATGGCTGATGACACCCATCAGAAATGTACACACACCTGCTGAAGAACACCATTTTTTTATCTAACCTTTAAACATCTATTGCAAGACCACCAGTTATTGGAGAGCTCACATTCTACATCTCAGTAGTCATCTTGGGATTAGTGCTTATGTTTTCTCCCCTGCTCCTGGTGAGAGAAGGAGCAGAGCGCAATGATTCCTGACTGTTTCTGTTAGGACAGTGAGAGTCTGTAATTAACATTCCTAATTGGTCTGGTTGCTATTTAAGGTATCTACAAGTAAAAGGCTACAACTTGCCTACAGACCCTTACATCATCTGGGACAATACTGTGGATCACCAAAGAGGCTGTGGCCTGCTTCTCATTTTGAGACTGGTGCTAACATTTTGCTTCCAGTGAGAGAAGAAGCAAATGAGCATTGTATCCCAGCAGAGTGAAGCTGTGGTCACACCAGCACTTGTAGTCGCCAAGTAGTAGCCATTCATATGACTCCCATCTTTTCATCATTCTTAACAAGCTAATTCTTTGTTTTCAGTAAGTACTGCTTGGCTTGTTTCTAACTTCAGAATATCTGTCTAAATAATTCATCTTTAAATTTTCAGGGTCTATGTATCAGTTTCCACTCAAGTGTTTGGCTGTGCCCTGTACAGACTTAGACACAGTGAGTGAGATTTTTCCCATGAAAGCATGATTGCAATTTCTCCACTACCCAGTTGCACACAGGACAGCTAGTTTGCAGTGACAAGCACTGTTCCCAGAATTGCAAACCAAATGCTCCTAACATTTCTTTATATTCTCGCGCCAGTTATCTAGTTTGTTGCCATGGTTATGAACTTTCCCACTATCTCTGTTACCAGCTTGGTGGATATGGGCATCCTGAGGCAATGTAGACATTTCCTCATGTTTACTGACAACCTGTTAATTCTCAAACAAACTGATATGGTATGTGAGAGATGTATTTACACAATGTCACTGGAGGCAAAACTCTCACATATAAGTACACCTAATGTTAATAAGGTTGTCAGTAGTAGACATGCTGCACCCATCATACATAATTCAAAGCAGGCATATAGATCCACATATGCTGAGGCACTTAAATGTGACCTTACTAAACCACAAAGGCCTCCTAGATGAAGTATGCATAACAAATACCCTCAGCAACTCCAAATGCACTCTTTCAAATCAACACCCACATCAGCACATACAGCCACATTTCATGGAACCTCTACCTCTAAGCCCATAAGGCAAGCCACTACACAATCTGCCATTCTGGTCATTAGACACTGCATTGCGAGACACATTTATTTCCCTCTCACCAGACTGAATAAGGAGAAAGTCATGGTCAGTTGTTTATTAGGGGTTAAGATCTGCCAATACCATGCATGCACACAGGTCATTGGACTACAAGTGCCAGTATCACTTGGTCATAGTCCATGTAAGAGAATATTACCTGAGATGTACCTCCCTAGACTATATGCAGACAGACATCATGGAGCTCTCAGAATATGTGTCCCAATCTACCATGAACCTATCATTGAACAGCATTTCCCCTCTCCAAGGATGATGTTACAATACGAACAAAAGATGATTAACTTTAATAATTGGCTTAGTTTCTGGTATCATTCTAGGGGGGGGTGCCATATTTATCAGCTTGGAAGGAGATGGTCAAAAGATAATGCTGCTTTTCCAGAGATGGCCCGCCCCTCTCCCCTATAGGCTTTTGAATATTAGCTATAACATTGTCTTCCCCCATAGTGCCTTTTTATAGCCAATGCCAAACAGAAAGTACTTCTGACATAGCAAATCAAAACCTAGAAAATCTAAAGGTATTACTGCTCAATGCTAGGACTTTAAACAAAAAACTCCACTCCCTAAAAGCTCTGTTCACCATACAGAACGCTGATGTCTGTGTGGCCACTGAAACATGGTTTAAAGCTGCAGACAGCACACCAAAAGTGCAAGGATATAATGCCTTCCACACATTTAGACCAGCTACTACAGAGACAGAGACTAAAGGTGGAGGTGTCTCTATTTACATCAAAAATAAATATAACTCAAGACTGGTCAAATAGGAAAATGCACTTGAGCTGCTCCATGCACCATAGGTAAAAGCCAATATCACTTCCTTGCCAGCTATAGGCCCCAGGAAACCCATACCATGTTTTTAAACTTATTAGAAACACTAACCATCCAGCCCAACACCATATTCATGGGTGACTTTAATTACCCCACGATTAACTGTGAATCCTATATGACACCGACTGTACAGGCACATAGATTCCTGGATTTTGTAAACAAAAACAATGAGTGAGAAGGTCACTGAAAAAACAATCAGAAAAAAACAAAATGAAAACTCCAGCAAAGCTAGAACTTCCACTGAGTGACCTCCCAAACCTCTTGAATCAGAGGCACATGGGATATATGCAAATGATCCTTATGAAAATCAACTGATGTTCATAAGGATCATTTGCATATATCCCATGTGCCTCTGATACAAGAGGTTTGGGAGGTCACTCAGTGGAAGTTCTAGCTTTGCTGGAGTTTTCATTTTGTTTTTACTGGATTTTGTAAACACAACCTCCATGAACTAGATAGTCAATACACAAACCAGGGGAGCAGTCATACTGGATCTGGTATTCACTAATATGGGAGAGTGCTGCACACCACCCTATGGTAATGCCTTCCCTGGTAAGATCAGATCACAAAATAGTCTCCTTTAAAGTTAAAATAAAACCTGGACCCCCAGCTAAACTGTGAATATTCAGGAACTATTTTAAGGCTAACCTCCTGTATTGATTGATAACTCTGCAAAATGTCAAGCCCTCATAAACCCTGAGTACACTGCTGCCTATGCAAGACTGTTCACAGAAACCATGTATAAGCATGTTAATAGCTGCATGCAGGCAGTTGTACCCACCACGACGAAGTGCAGAACTAACTCAAAAAACAAGCCACCATGGTGGAATTACAAAATCAATAGGGTTTATAACAGAAGGAAGAATATCATGGCAAAAATTGGGAGGTGCAGCACCCAGCAGGATAAGCACACACTTATCAAACTAAACAAACATCTCAGAGGACAAATAAACTCTACTAAAGCCAAATTTGAATTAAGCATCCCAGATCAAGGACAACCACAAGGCATTCTTTAGATATGTCTGCAACCTCAAAGGCAATACACAATTGTGTGCAGAGCTAATTGTAAATGGAACCACCTATACTTAGCCAGAAGATATAGGAAGCCTACTGGCCAATAAATTCAGCTTTATCCAAATTTACCCCTCTCTCCCTCCAACCTTCTCTCAGGAAATGCCATCAAATATAACTCCCCCTGCTATCACTAGGTACAGGTCCTTAATGCTCTCTGTAAGGCCAAGAACACTGCATTAATGGGCCCAGACAGTATCTCAGTATGTGTTCTAAACTGCATGAAACATGACTTATCAGGGCCTCTGGAATTGCTATGTAGCTATAACCTCTAAACATGCTCAGTGCCTCATGAATGGAGAACAGCAACACTCATCCATTTGCAAAAAGGAGGGCCATCTACAGACCTGGAAACTACAGACCCATAAGTCTCACTAGACTTATATGTAAAGACATGGAAAGAATTATTATGGAAATTATCAACAGTGATATAGTAAACCTCCAGACGCTGCACCCAACCCAGTTTGGCTTTATCAAGGGCAGATAATGACTACTCAACCTGGAGAACTTCTTTGAGAAGGTCAATAAGCAATGGATGAGGGCAAAATGGTTCACACTGCTTACTTTGACCTGGTCAATGCATTTGACACAATACCTCTCTCAGGCATTGTTGACAAATTCGGGAGGTTAGGTATAAACTGTTATGTCACCCAGTGGGTAGCCAACTGGCACACAGACAGGACCCTGGAAGTTAGAATTGGTGAATTCACCTCTGCAAAAAGACAGTCACAAGTGGAGTCCCTCAGGGAACAGTCCTTGGACCGCTCCTTTTTGACATTTACTTCTCTGAAGTCAAGGCTAATGTCAGTAGTCTCTGGCTGACTAAGTCTGTAGATGACTGCAAATTAGAAGCTGTCATTGAATCCCACACTGGCACAAATGTTCTCCAGGAGGTGTTGGCACAAGACAAACAACTGGTGTCAGAGCCATGGACTAAGACTGAATGTCAAGAAATGCATAATAGTATCCTTTGGGGAGTCATCCACTCCTGGTAACTATCATATTGATAGCACACCCCCTTAGAGCTGACCCAGTAGTCAGGGACTTAGGAACACACATGGATAGTAATCTAGTCTTTGTCCACCATGTATCTACAGTAGTGAGGAAATTATTTTATGCTGCGCAACTTATAAATAAAGGTATCACATTTAAGTCCAAGGAAGTCATCGTTCTACTGTACTCAGCATTCATCAGACCTATCATTGAGTACAATGCCCCTTTGGTATGTACCTAATTAGGCATATCCAACAATGGGAATGTCCACAGATGTTTCTCACTAAAAGAATACAGGGCTTAAGTAAAATGTCCTATGCAGACCACCTCAAGGCTCTATCCCTGTATTCTGTCTCCTATAGGCTTTTCAGGGGAAATCTATGCCTGACATCCAGGGCATTGTCAGACCCCACTCTGATGGACCTCCTATATATCCGCAAAACAAACAGCACCAGAATTACCCATTCTAAAGACTTAAACCTTGCCTGTGATATAAATAGGACCTGCTGGAGAGAAAGGTATGCATCCCAGAGATTACCCCATCTCTGAAACAGGCTTCCCATCCATGTGATGCAGAGTTACACCCTAACCCAATTCAAATACAACATGTACAATTGGATGGGGAACAGGAAATTCATCCCTGATTGGGCACCTATGTCTCTAATGGACACAGGCAACCTGTAAATGGTTCATCTCCCAGGCCCTAGCTTGTAAATGTTTCATCTCCCAAGCAACTACTTACACTTATCAAGAGTACCAGAACCTGTCAGAGATTTGGGATGCATCTCTAGGCTTAAAAGGCCCCTTGTGGTCATTAGCTTACTAAACACCTATGAACCTATGAAGCCATATTGAGGCACACATTCAAAGCTGAAATATCACAGAGCGTGTGTTTGGTCTGCTGAAGTCATGGTTCCAGTGCCTAGCTACATCTCCTGGAGCCCTGCAAAACAATCTGCAGACATGTACTGAAATATTCAAAGTATGCCATGCTACGCAACATTCTGCGAAAACAGCTTCAGCAGGATCAACAAGAGGGAAGGAGCACACATCCCCACCAACAATGCCAAGGTAACAAAAGCCACACACAGATGAGGA
This sequence comes from Protopterus annectens, assembly GCF_019279795.1. Classification (NCBI taxonomy): domain Eukaryota; kingdom Metazoa; phylum Chordata; order Ceratodontiformes; family Protopteridae; genus Protopterus; species Protopterus annectens. The sequence goes on along the minus strand of NC_056743.1, from coordinate 1,637,507,889 downwards.
GTCAGAGGCGAACCAGCAACTGCTGTGGGTATAAGCAGATATAGGCAAGCTCATTATGCCCTTGCATTGGTTAAGAGACAATGCATAGCACACTCACTCATGAACTAAGGGCCTAAAACCTTCCTCCTGTCACATACATATACTAACACTGATGCCAGGCAACTCTCACAACCTGTACATCCCCATGTATTAGCTGTGTACTGCTTGCATCAGGCAGAGCCAGCCCTGAACTAAAACTGCTGCAACTACTCGATTCACAAGATAAGTATTGAACCTGGAGTATATTGTGTAATAATATGAATGACTGGCATATCCTTGCATGTTGTTACTTGGTAATATAAGCAAGTAAAAGGTGGGAGATTTGTACAGAAATGACCTAACATGTGACAATAGAGACTTATTTGACTTATATGTGTCTATTATTAAGTAGTAGGCCTCAGGCATCAAAGATTCTCACAGTACTACATCTCAAAAGTAGTGATGTTTGCTACATGCCCTCAGTTTAGCACCATACTTTTGTACTGGAAAATCATTAAAGAGAGAAGTTAGAAAGGAGTGATACACACTGCAGTTTCAGACTTCACAAACCTCACAAGATCATTAAAATAAAGATGATGCTATCAATTGTTTAACTTTCTAAGACCAATATACGTCAAAGGTACAATTACCAGTTCAACATCTTAAATGCAGACATACTAAGCCATAAGTCAGCTATGCACCCTGAGCATGAGACACAAAGCTTATATATCCCTGAATCCAAAAGATACAAAACAGAGATGTGGCATAGTTACCATTACTTGCACAGAGTGTTGTCGGGGGGGGGGGGGGCAGGAAGCTTAGGCTGCCACAAAGGTCGGTGAGTGTGAGTAGGAAAGACAAGCAGTCAGACATTTGGATAAAGCAACATATGTCCAGTGAGGCAAAATGAGATTTAAGCTGCACAGCCGAACCATGTAACTGTTTTTGTGTGTGTGTGTGTGTGTGTGTGTGTGTGTGTGTGTGTGTGTGTGTGTGTGTGTGTGTGTCTGTATGGGACCTCCAGGTGAAATTGGTGTGTGAGCATCTGTATGGACACAGCCAAGTTCTGTGCTAGCTGTACATCTTGGTATGCAGACAGGTGTGAACAGTGCATGGTAGAGATGGCAGTTCATGATTGTTATCCTTGACCATAAGAACTGGCTGTGCTAGTTGTTGCACTGGCCCATCCATACCCACAGTCAGATGCACTGCTGCTACCTGAATGTGACTGATGTCTGCTGGATGAACTCCCCTCACGAGGACACCCAGAACCATGACCCTATGGCCTGCCATGTCTGGTTGTGGACAGCTCATCCACTGAAAGAGGAGTGGAAGTACTGCCACTATGGAAGCATGATCGGGCATGGCCATATTTTCTAACAGCAGATAATGTGGCTGACCTACACCTATGAGGATGCTGTCCCCTCCCAGAAGAAGTTCCACCACAGACACTGCTCATTCTAATTTGTCATTCATCTGATCCATTGAATCAGCAACATGGTGGAGGCAGGCACGTATGTCAGCCTGTGCCTCAACTACAACCCTAAGCATTTCTCTGGAGCACCTATGGGAATGTGCATGTGTGTCACTGATGCCATGAACATAAGCTGAGTGGCATGGAAAGAGACACCTGGATCAAGTGGAGGATGGACAGTAGGCCTCCTCAAAGCACCTCTAACAACTCTACTGTGTGGCACCTTAACCACACTTTGGCTACAGCCACAGTCAACAGGCAATGAAGCAACAGTAACCAGACTTCTCTGATCAATTGTCTCGCCCTGTCCAGTATCAGAGAGTTAACTGGAATGGGTAGGCTGTGTTTGATGGAGTTTCAGAGGATGGCTGTATGTCAGCCTCAATATCAGATTCAACCTTTGCACCCCCAAAAAGTGCCTCTGTTTAGCAACCATCATCATCAAATCTGCTGATGCTCCGACATCAGGTGGTAGAAGTTCCGCACTTCCACTGTCAGGATCACCTATGATAATATGCAACAAACACAGGAACAATTAATACATGTGCTAATAAAATAACAGTGGTGCCACTAATAGACAGTACAGCAATACAACCAACAGTCCTGACATCAACATCATACACTAAAATATCTCTTTGAATTGCTCAACAGTACCAAAATTACAATGTTTGGCTTACCATGTACATATGATGGTAAGCTATGTATGCTGGACAGTCCTGGAAGTTAATCAAAGATAAGGACATAATCACAATTAACAGTAACACAAGGATTAATGCTTTTTTCTCTTTATATGTCCATTAACTATACTTTTAACAAGGTCTTGGATGACGTCCAGCCTAAGCCTATGTGTAATAAATCAGAATATGTTGTTAACTGTAGCAATCTTCAACCCCCCCTCCCCCCCAAAAAAAATTCTTGTGAAACAGAACTAATGTATTGATTTTAATTTTATTTTACTATACAACAGTATTTTCCAATTGAGATACAAAAGCCTACCTGGAAGCTTCTCCTGAGGCATGCCTGTTGTCCCTGACACAGTAGCACCAATGTCGAGGACATGCTGTTCTGCACTTTCCTGGGAGCTGTCTGGATCCCTGACAGTGAACAGGAACTTTTCATTTGCTGTTAGTGGTGGCTCTGTAGCAGCCCCCCCCCCATTACCCACTCAATCATGGCCACTGCAGCTGCTCTCCTTTGTGCAGATGAGATCATGTCAGTGGGCCTATGGTGCACCTGGTTATATGCCCTGCTGTGGCCACTGACTGCATTAACATCTGCAATTATCTGCTGCAAAATCTGCATTCTGCCTGACATATCTGCACTTCCCCTGTCAAGCAGGAAGGCACCACTTCATCTAAAATCTTCAACAATGACCTTATTTTCAGGGTCAGTGAAGGGTTGTTTTTGAGGACTGAGATGCTTGGGTGCTATAGTCCAATGAGTTCTGAAAGACAACAGAAGAATAATACACATAAATATCATATAACTGCAAAATAACTGTTCCCAGATAAAACGGAAAAGGTAACATCAGTATCACTGACTGGAGAAACATAAAACAGTCTAGAGATTTGAAATATGAACAAAAGGCTGGGTGGAAAAAAAGGAGACTAACAACAGCAACATATCCTTGTTTGTGCCATAAAAGAAATGCAGTTTTGTACCTCCACCCCCAAAAAGAACAGGAAAATGACACATTTTGCTAACAAACCATCTTTGAAATGCTAAAAGTGCTATCAAATGAACGGTCCCTGAAACATTTCTACAGATTTAACACAGAACATTCCATGTTAAAGTATTGCCAGTCATGTATACTTGTGAAATGCCCTGACAAACATGCTCATGCCATCAGTACACTTCTAACTAATGCATATAGATAAAAGTGTAAAGGTCTTTGCTAATCCACACACACACACACACACACACACACACACACACACACACACACACACACACACACATATATATATATATATATATATATATATATATATATATATATATATATATATATATATATATGTGTGTGTGTGTGTGTCTATATATATATATATATATATATATATATATATATATATATATATATATATATATATTAAACAGATTTCTCTTAATTAAATTTCAGCATATGCAGTATGTAGCTGACAAAATGCCAGCATACCTTTTCAAGTTCAAGTAATCCTCTGTGCAGATTTATCTCAAAGTAATAGTCTCGTTTCTGTGTTCTCTACAAAAACAAGTCTCCTCACCTTCAAGTTTCCCTAGCTACACTGTTGCCTTTTTATGGCATAGATTCAGGGCAGTTGGCATGGTGAAGATGCAAATGAGATATAAACTCATTAGAATTTCTGAATCCCGAATACTTGGCTCCATATAGCAAATATAAGCACAGTGCAGTCACTCTCTCAGGGTTTGTTTTTAATGGATTGCAAATGTAAATGATTACTGGTAGGGAGAAGGAAAACACAGCAGCAGTGCAGATTGCCCTATATCCAGTAGATCTGTCAGGTTAGACATACAAAGTGTCAGATGTAATTTTGTCAAGGTTGGAAATGTTAACCCATGTATAATTCACAGGTTCTACTCATTAACATCCAACCTCCCCTTCATTTGCTTTTCGACTCCATATTATATTATTGCCATTTAATATCTACACAAATTTTAAGGATAATGATATAGAATGGCTTAAAGACTGCATGTTTCAAATTACTGGTTAGATTAGAGAAGAATGAGCAACAAACACAGAGAGGTAAGACAGAGCTTCATTTTTCAAGCAATACTCATAACTAGTTGTGTGATTATTTAGTGCACTATGTCCAAAAATAAAATTGTACAAATAGTTGCATGTTTCATATTACTGTAGGTGATGTTGCAGTTGGCTGCATGCAGACTGATTTCAGTTCCTTGCTGTAAAGTTGTTTATGTGACAAAGAGGGAAAAGTACCCTTGCTTTGTTGTGAAGGTTTATTGGAGTGAGAGTTTAAATCCAGACCTATGTAGAAATATTTCATGTGTACTAACATTTTGTAGAATGCATGTCATAGATTGTGCTTCCTCATTTCAACTACTTTTTCTTTTTTCTTTTTCTTTTTTTTGGGGGGGGGACAGTGTTTGAGCAATGCACCACTTAGCACAAACACAGGAAATGAATGTCAGGTTTGGCTGTGCTTTTTTTATTTACACGAAGTGCAGCAGTACACAAACTGGACTAGTGGCCCACCCAGTAAGCTGAGAGAACATCTGCAGAACACCTGCGAACAGGGCATCTGTAACATTGCAAAGGTCAAAAAACAATACACTTTTGCATTTTCTGTCTTTCATCATGCAACTTCACTTAGTGGCATTGTGTGGCAGTTAGCAAAGTTCCCCAACAGTTGTAGCAATCGAATACCTGCAGGCAGGACTTAGACACCCAATAATTGAAACCAGATGCATTCAGTTAATTCTGTTGGGCACCACACAAATCCACTAAGTGGCATTGTGCGGCAGTTACACAGAGACCTCAAGAATGATTAGGAAACTAGAAAAAGTCATGTAACTATTCCTGTGGCAGCAGGTGCAAGTATAGGATTGGAGTACAGATGGTGCTGGGTTCTAGTAAAGGGTATGTAACCTTTTCTTACTGTGGTTATAGTGCAGTTTATAGCATTGAATGGAAAAATAGAAAAGTGTTACTTCAACATTCTTGTGGCAACAGGTGTAAGTATAGGACTGCCATACACATGGTCCTGGGTCCTAATACACGACATTCCATACACTTTTACTGTTGTTTCACTTCCCATTATATTCACTCTCACTTACAACACTTTAGATAGTGGAATTGGTATGAATTATATGCATGAGGGATGAGACACAATTATTGTGTTTTCAGATATATGACATAACATATATTATCTACTATATTTTTAAGTATAATTCTGCTATCTGGACTTTTATGGACTTCACAATTACATAAGATACATACACAACTGGATCTATATCCAATATGCTTGTCAGGTCACACACATACATATTAAGCAGCTCAAACTGCCATGTGTATTTATGTATAATTCTAGACTGTCTGAGCAGCACTTCTTCTATGCCAAAGATGGAAAATCAATGTTGTGGAAGAAAATGTTTTGTCCCTTATGCCTATGTTTGAATCCCACAGTGTAAAAATTAATTTTCCTCAGTGTGTAAAGGCAAAAACAAATGTGTCAAGTCATTACATTTTTGCCCCCAGTGCATGTCTGCAAACTTAACTCACCTAACAGTTACCTTCCAATTTTGAATATATATATTTCCAGGCTACATCAGTAGATATCTGTCATACTAAGGCCAAGGGTCAGATTAACCTTCCAATTTCAATTATTTAATTCCTTCCTGCTTGACACTGCTCTCTGCTTAACATCTTTTAAATACAGTTGGCATTGTTGCTCGAGTTTGCCCACTACCAGTAAACGCGATAGCTAGAATTAGTGGGAAAGCATCAGTTTCTATTGTTCTTGGTCAGATGGTAGACATGGCTGGAGTTAAAGAGGAAGTTGTCAAGTTTAGTGCACAGTGTTGAGTTGTCCAGAAGTCCAGATATTTATTGGACTCCTGGTAAAGGGCCACACACAAAGGCTTGTGAAGAATGACTATTCTGGCTCCCAGTACAACTCTGAGATATGGAATAGTTTGGCCCAGGTTGTGTCCAGTGCCACTGGTATCATATGCACTTGATTCCAGTGCAGGCATTGTTTAATGACTTATGCAGTTGCAAAAGGGATACTCTCAATCATTGGTTGCATGAGTCTGAGACTGCGGATATCCCACAGCTGTGTAAGTATGACAATAACAGAGTACTTGTAAGACTTAGAAAGTTAAATATAGTCAAGACTGGTATGCATAATGCTTTTCTGTTCTTTCATCAGCTGCCACCAAATGTGAGTTCAATCTGCAGACTCATGTTTCTTGATTGGAGATACTGAGGGAAGCAAGTGGTATATATGCAACAGAAAAGTGTTATTGTAGCTTTAAAAGTTAAAAATAGCTTTTTTGGTCTTTTATAGAGTTGTATCAAATTGAGCATGCATATCCCAACTGTAAAAGCAAGAATTCATGCATTAGTCTGTAGCACAAACCGATTGTATGAGTCCAGCATTAGACTGTAGTCAAAGGTTGTGGGTTCAAATACCATGATTCACATGATTCACAACTGTACAATACTGGTATTTATTAAAAACTCTATACCAGTGGCACAAATGCCCTGCTGTAAACTGTAATCTGTATAACTGGAACATGCATGTCTGTAATATATGAAAATTTCAAGGGTTACTTTCAGCAATCTGTAGTATAGTGTGTATCTGCTAGGACTTATGCATACTTAAATGTAATTCTTCAGATAAAATAGTTGTATAATTATATTAATGCAATGTATGTCAAATATGATGATACTAATTTTATCCCTTTTTTCTCTCACCCCAACCCTTATCTCTTTTTTTATTTACTATTATGTGTCATCAAAATGTCTCCATGTTTTCCATGTTTGCCACATCACTAAATGCTACACAGCACAGTGAAGTAGTCTAGTCCCAATGGATCAACCTGACCTTGATCAACTAGCTCCAGCACCAATGCCCAGCATGTGTGGGAGACAACCTGACAACACTGCCTCTGCTGCCCCTGCACTATCTGTGCCCTCAGGCAGTACTGCTTCGGAAGCTGGTGCAGTGGTACCCTCTGGGAGCAGTGATGGGGGTGGTGATTTCATCGTCTGCCAGGAGATGCCACAGTTGGTGCGTAGGGTAGTGTACCTCACCACTGGTCTATGCCTATACTGGGAGGTGAGGCTGCTCACCCTCATGGTCCGTAGGAGTAAAAGACATCAAGCACTCCAGCCACTAGTGGAGTAAGGGGACAGTGATGACAGTCCAGTGGGTGAGGACTTTCACTGTCTCCAAGCCTGATGGGCATGAGTCTGGGTTGTCTCCTCCCTCACCCCAATCATGGTGTTCCCCAACCTTTTGTGTCCCTCACCATCGCTGTTTATTGTCTTGTTTGTTTGCATTTGCTTCCTCACCTACACACCTTACTTGCCTCAGACATACCTACATCCCTTACCCAGCACTCCTCTCTTACTAAATTAAAAAATGGGCACCTGTACCACAAAAAAAAAAAAAAAAAAAAAAAAAAAAATGTTCCATACATTGATCTCTATTTTGCACACGTCTTCCTGACACACTTTATTCAGTCCAGTTGGCTATACAACATGACTACATTATTCATAGGTTCATAGGTAGGTACTAGGCTATCTGCTTGAAGGCATTTATAAGCCTAGCCAGAATGTGTTGGCCTTCGCCGCCCACTTAGATTAGTTCCTGTGCCTCTGTCCAGCAGAGCCACTGAAGTGATCCCCAGGGTAAATTTTCTGTTTATCATTCACTCATCAAGGTTTCTCTTTAAGAGTGTTAGTGAGAAGCTCTGCCCAATGTAGATTGGAATCTTGTTCCAAAGTATAGGAAGTCTCTGGGATACAAATCTATCCCTCCAGCATGTCCTATTTATTGTTGTGGTGAGGTTTAGATCCCTAGAGTGTGTGGCTTGAGGGGATAAGGTTTTCTTTAGCTGGAGCATGTCCATCAATTCTGGGTTGGACATGGCCTTGTACGTCAGGCAGAGATCACTTCTGGGTAGGTGGTATGCAACCGAGTACAGCTGGAGTTTCTGCATTCGAGCTGCATAGGGCATCTGTTTGAGCCCAGTGATCCTCTTGGTGAGGTACTTCTGTGGTCTTTCCAGCTGTTGCAGGCGTCTTGTAAGGTACATCCCAAATGGGGCGTCGTACTCTATGATGGGTCTGATGAGTGATGAGTAGAGGGGCACAATGACCTCTTTTGATCTGGATGTGAACCCTTTTGTGATTAGGTGGGCCACATAGAAGGATTTGCTAACCACTTTGGCAAAGTGATTATCAGAGGTGAGGTTACTATCTACTTGGGTCCCCAGATCCCTTATTACATTTTCCATATTTAGGGGACTACCACCTATGTGATAGTTTGTGGGTACTTTGTTTTTTTCCAAAGGGGATGACTATGCACTTTTTGGCATTTAGCGTGAGGCCATGATTTTGACACTAGGTATCCATCTCAGTGAGACCCTTTTGGAGGATGTCTGTGTCAGCTGGAGAGTCAATTATAGCCCCTAGTTTGCAGTCATCTGTGAACTTGGTCAGCCATAGTCCTCCTGTTTTTGCCTGTACCTCTGAGAAGTATATGCCGAACAGGGGGGTCCTAGTTCTGAGCCCTGGGCAATGCCATTTGTAACTGGTTTAGAGTCGGGCCTAGCTCCCACAACTCTCACCATGTGGGTTCTGTCCTTGAGCCAGTTGGCAACCCATCTTGTGACGTAAGGGTTTATGTTCAGGCTGGTGAGCTTGTCTATAATATCAGAATGGGGAATGGTGTCAAAGGCCTTAGCGAGATCTAGGTAGGCTGTGTGTACCATCTTTCCCTCATCCATAGCCTTGGTATCTGTCTCAAAGAAGTCCACCAGGTTTAGGAGGCATGATCTGCCCTTAACAAAGCCAAACACGGTAGGGTCCAGTGTTTGGAGGTTCCCAATGTCTCTGTTAATGAGTTCCATAATGATGCACTCCATAGCCTTGCAGACCAAGCTAGTCAGGCTTATAGGGCGATAGTTCCCGGGGTCTGTTGTGGCTCCACCTTTGTGGAGCGGAATAACTGTTGCTGTGTGCCACTTTATGGGTATGTAGCCTGTTGAGAGGCTGAGTTTGAACAGTGTGGTTAGGTGAGGGGTTAGTTTGTCTTTGAGCTCGTGTAGGATACAGCCTGGGACACCGTCCAGTCCCATTGATGCTGCATTTTTGGCTTTGGAGAGGGCTATTTTAACCTGAGTGTCTGTGATTTCAGGGACTCTACATTCTTCTGGTATGGTTATGGGCCCTTTTGGGGGTGAAAGGGTGGGTAAAGTTTGCGCTGAACTTGTCTGCCAGGATGTTGGCGATATCGGTTGGTTCAGTGTATTTTGTGCCATTCTACATTAACTCGGAGCAGATCTGAGCATTGCCACTTAAATTCTTGACATAGCTAAAGAATGCATTGTGGATATCTTTGGAAACCTTGGCAATTTTTCTTTCAAAGATTGCCTTGGATGATTTTATGAGAGATCATAGTTTCTTGCTGATACTGATCAGGGATGTCTTCCCTTCTTGGGATTTTACTCTTTTCTGTACTAGTTTCCTCCTTCTATTGTATAGCTTGTTTATGGCAGGAGTCCACCAGACTCCTTTCCTTTTCTTAGAGGAGTGAGTCTTGGTTTTGCTTGGGATGGCACGATTCATGCATTCTTGTAGGTGCACGTAAAATGCATTAGTAAAGGATTTTGCAGCTTGGACAACGTTATCGTTCAGCATCGGGACTTTTAACTTTCCACCTCGGTCTTAAGTAATGTGAAGTTTGCTTTTGAAAAGTTTTTCATGGTGGTTTCCTTGTCCGGGGGTAGGAGCAGAATGTGGATATCCAAAGTGATTTGTTTATGGTCAGATCTAACCAGCGAGGGGTTGACCTCTGGTGTGGAACACCGGTCACCCATTTTGGTGATGACCAGGTCCGATATGTTGTCACCTCTGGTGGGAGTGTTGACCAGTTGAACCAGGGTGTTTGAGTTTATAAATTATAGGAAATGTTGGGCAAGGGAGTTAGTACTTGAGTAGTTCTCCTAGTTAATGTCTGGGTAATTGAAATCACCCAATATTAGGGTGTTTGGTAGGAACTTTATGTTTCCCAGTGTTTCCAGAAATGCAGAATGGGTGTCCTGGGACATGGTGGGTGATCTGTAGCAAGCTACAATTTGAATTGCAGTTTTGCCCATTGTTAGTTGCACAGTTACTTAAAACCTGAGCTTTGGCCAGCTAAGATCTAGCTGTATTCAACTGGACGTATAAGAGAATTTAAGTACCTTTTATATGCACTTTTTTCAAATAATACAGCATTTTAATTGATTTATTTGTGTTGCATTGAATATGAACTGAACTGGAAGTTTTGACTTTGTTTTTTCAGTTAGTGTTTGCTAGATTTTATAGCCTGTTAGAATTCCTGCATAGGCAGTAATTGCAGTCGGGGGTAGTCTCATTCATTGATATTCTGTTACTGCCTATTTAAGTGGTACATTTCGTAATATTTTCTGCTTAAAACCTGAGCTTTGTCCGGCTAAGATCTAGCTGTATTTAACTGGATATATAAGAGAATTTAAGTACCTTTTATCTGCACTTTTTTCAAATAATACAGCATTTTAATTGATTTATTTGTGTTGCATTGAATATTAACTGAACTGGAAGTTTTGACTCTGTTTTTTCAGTTAGTGTTTGCTAGATTTTATAGTGTGTTAGAATTCCTGCATAGACAGTAATTGCAGTCAGGGGTAGTCTCATTCATTGATATTCTGTTACTGCCTATTTAAGTGGTACATTTTGGAATATTTTCTGCTTAAAACCTGAGCTTTGGACGGCTAAGATCTAGCTGTATTCAACTGGGCATATAAGAGAATTTAAGTACCTTTTATCTGCTCTTTTTTCAGATAATACAGCATTTTAATTGATTTATTTGTGTTGCATTGAATATGAACTGAACTGGAAATTTTGACTCTGTTTTTTCAGTTAGTGCTTGCTAGATTTGATAGCCTGTTAGAATTCCTGCATTGACAGTAATTGCAATCGGGGGGTAGTCTCATTCATTGATATTCTGTTACTGCCTATTTAAGTGGTACATTTTGCAATATTTTCTGCTTAAAAAACTGAGCTTTGGCCGGCTATGATCTAGCTGTATTCAACTGGACGTATAAGATAATTTAAGTACCTTTTATCTGCACTTTTTTTTCAAATAATACAGCAGTTTAATTGATTTATTTGTGTTGCATTGAATATTAACTGAACTGGATGTTGTGACTCTGTTTTTTCAGTTAGTTCACCACCCACCCTCCCTGGTTTTGTTTTGGTGTTAATCTTGGTGGCTTTGAAACTGCACACCCCTCTTGTAAGTTTGTGTTTGGATACTCCTTCTGGGCCCATCTCATTTGCTCACTCAACTGAGTGCAGTGAAATCATATTCTGATTTCAGGCACTTCTACTGTGTACAAAGGGGGCATCTGGGAAAGAAAAAAAATTAAGCTTGTTTCCTGCCTTTCCTGTAAGTGGTCTAGACTGTTTGTAGGCTTCTGAGCCCCCAAGCCTTTCTGTGTTGGAGTGAAGCCTTCTAGCTTAATTTTGTTTCTTAGAACTAGCCAGTTTTCTAGCTTCAGCACTCAAATCTGTTTCTTTGAATTCAGCACTTGTTCAGAACTCATTGTAAGCACTAAATAAGTTGCAAATTACTACAACACTCAACTTTCCTCACTTGTCTAGAGGAAAGCAGTTTTTAGTACATAATAAATAAGCACCTATCCAGGCATGTCTAACGGTCAGCTCCCAGTGATTTCTCCTGTCTACCTGATGAATCTGGGCATCTTGGGGCAATGTAGCAATTGTCTCATGTACACAGACAACCCTCTCCTCCTACCACCCAACACTACGACCTGTGAGAGATGCACATATATAGCCAAACTGGAAGCAAAGCTCTCTTTACCCAAGACTGGACTAGACAGTCAAGAGGAGAAGGTAAGCACTTGCACCACACCACACTCATCACATAGTCCCTCAAAACCTACACCACCAAAGCACACACATAGAAACACAAAACACACACATGCATTCGTGGTGGCTCTCAATAAAAACCTGCCCAAGCATCAGGGACCTCCAAAGCAGAAACACAAGCAAACTCCACCCCCCAACACAACCCAAATGACATATAGCCCACAAACTCAGTGTGCCACTCAACCACAACCCATAAGGCATAACAACGTACCCAACACTCTAGTCATAGGTGACTCTATAGTCAGGCACAGTGATGTTCCACTCACCAGGCTAAACAAGGAGAAAGTTACTGTCAGCTGCCTGTCAGGTGCCAGGATCCGCCACATAATGCACGCACTCAGGTCACTCCACAACAAGTATAAATATGGCACTGTCATTGTCCATGTTGGTGTGAATGACCTGAGACGTACCTCCCTGGACTACATGAAAAAAGACATGGAGGAGCTCTCTGATCCTGTAGCCCAGGCAGGTATGACCCTAGCCTTGAGTAGCATCCTGCCATCACCCAGAATGATACCACAGTACAAGGACAAAATGATTGACTTCAACAATTGGCTAAGCTTCTGGTGTCATTCTAAGGGGATCCAGTATTTGTCTGCCTGGTACGACATGATCGACAGACCATGATGCTTTGCCAGATATGGCCTGCACCTGTCGCCCTTGGGATTCCGGATACTGGCTAAGGCTCTTGCCCCCCCTATAGTGCCTTTTTTAGGCAAGGTTCAAATGACAAATTCACCACCCTAACAGGTACAAGCAAGCAAAATCTGAGGGTAATGCTACTGAATACTAGAAGTCTAAACCTCAAAATGCACTCACTCGAGGCACTCCCTAAAATGCAGAACATTAACATCTGTGCAGTGACAGAGACCTGGTTCAAAGCTCCAGACAGCACCCCTGTGTTACCAGGCTATAATTCATACCACATCTTTTGGCCACCTAACCCGGAACAAAGCACTAAAGGTGGAGGTGTGTCCATATTCATTAAGGATATCCACACCACCAGGATAGTTGCACAGCATAATGCATCCGAGATTATCCAAGTGCAACTAACTCTGGGCAAGACCACAATCTAAATTGTAGCTTGCTATAGGCCCCTCACCATGCCCCAGGATTCCCACTCCTCATTTATTGATACACTGGAAAGTATTAGGGTACAACCCAACACCCTAATAATGGGCAATTTCAACTACCCCACCATTAACTGGGAAAGCTACTCATGTATCAACTCTTTTGCTCAACGTTTTCTGGAATTCATAAATTCCAATGCCTTGGATCAACTTATTCATACCCCCACCAGGGGCAGCAATATCCTAGACCTGGTCATTACCAACATGGGCAACCAGTGTTCCACACCAGAGGTCAATTCCTCATTGGTCAGATCCAACCACAAGCTAATCACCCTAGACATCCACTTCCCACACCCACCCCAAATTCGGGAAACCATCGTAAAAAACTTCTCCAAAGCCAACTTCACACTTCTTAAGACAGAAGTGGCAAACTTCATGACACCCATGCAGAAGGACAATAGGTATGACTGCTGAATCCTACACAAATGCTCTTTATAAGCACTTACATGAGTGCATGGATCATGCTATCCCTAATAGAACCAAGACGCTATCCTCCAAAAAAAAAGGAAGCCAAGCTGGTGGTCCTCTACCATAAACAAACTCTACAACAGAAGAAAGAAACTGTTGCAAAAAAGAGTAAAATCCCATGACTGGAGGAACTCCCTGGTCAACCTCAGTAAGAAGTTGAGATCCCTCATAAAATCCTCCAAAGTTAGTTACGAAAACAAAATTGCCACTGACTCTAACGACATCAACAAAGCGTTCTATAGCTATGTCAAGAATCTCAATGGCAACACTCAGATCTGCTCTGAATTACAGCACAATGGCACTAAATATACAGAACCAATTGATATTGCCAACATCCTGGCAGATAGGTCCAGTGCTAACTTTATCCCCCTCTCATCCCCTAGAGGGCCCATCTCTATACTAGAAGAATGCAAAGTTCCTGTAATCACGGCTGCACAGGTAAAAAACACACTCTCCAAAGCCAAGGACACAGCATCCCTGGGACCTGACAATTTCCCAGGCTGCGTTCTACATGAACTACAGAATAAACTGGCATCCTACCTAAGTACCGTGTTCAATCATAGCCTCACCTCAGGCTTTGTGCCCACTGAATGGTGCACTGTGATGGTTATCCCATTCCACAAAGGGGGAGCCATGACAGACCCCGGGAACTACCGCCCCATTAGGCTGACGAGCCTGGTCTGCAAGGCCATGGAACATATCATCATGGAACTCATAAACAAAGACATTGGTAATCTCCAAACTCTGGACCCTACCTAGTTTGGGTTTGTAAAAGGCAGATCATGTCTCCTAAACCTGATTGACTTCTTTGAAGCAGTTACCAAAGCCATAGATGAGGGTAAGGTGGCTCACACAGCTTATCTAGATCTCGCCAAGGCTTTCGACACCATCCCCCACTCTGGAATTATAGATAAGCTCACTAAACTAGGTATAAATCCCTATGTCACAAGATGGGTTGCCAATTGGCTCATGGACAGAACCCAGACTGTGAAAGTAGCAGACTCCAAATCCGACTTCAAACCAGTGACAAGTGGAGTACCACAGGGTTCAGTCCTGGGTCCTCTCCTGTATGGTATCTACTTCTCTGAAGTACAGGCTAACACAGAAGGTCTTTGGCTAACAAAGTTTGCAGATGACTGCAAACTAGGAGCCATAATCAAAACTCCTAACAATGTGGACATACTACAAAAGGGCCTCACTGAGACAGATGCCTGGTGTCAAAGCCATGGCCTGAAGCTCAATGCCAAAAAGTGTATTGTCACCCCTTTGGTAAAAACTCTGTACCCATGAACTACCACATAAGTGGTAGTCTACTTAATGCCGAAAGTGTGATAAGAGACCTTGGGACACAGGTGGACAGTAGTCTCTCCTTTGATAATCACATTGCCACATTGGTCAGGAAATCCTTCTACATGGCTCACCTTATCACAAAAAGTTTCTCATCTAGAAAAAAAGAGGTCATTGTTCCCCTCTACTCATCACTCATTCAACCCATTATAGAGTACCATGCCCCTTTTGTCTCACAAGACATCTACAACAAATGGAAAGGCCACAGAAATACCTCACAATCTCAAACAGATGCCCTATGCAGACCTTCTCAAAAAACTCCAGATTTACTCCGTCATATATCTCCTACTCAGAGGCGATCTCTGCCTAACATACAAAGCTATGTCAAACCCAGAGCTGTTGGACATGCTCCACTTAAAGAAATCTCAATCCCTCCAAGCTACATGCTCTAGGGACCTAAACCTTGTCACCACAATAACAGAACATGCTGGAGGGAAAGATTCCTGCCCCAGAGACTTCACATACTTTGGAACAGAATACCTATCTATGTCAAACAGAGCTCCTCATTAGCACTCTTCAAGAAAAATCTTGATGATTGGATGGGAAATAGGAAATTCACCCCAGGGATCACTTCTGTGGCTCTACTTGACAAGGGCACAGGAAAATAATTTTCTTGGGTGGCGAAAGCCAGGGTACCTTTTTGGTTAGGCTTATATAGTCCCTAGGGCTAATATCCTAGTACCTACCTATGAACCTATGGATGATCTCTGAAGCATCATGCTGTGCCACTAACCTGGAGGTATGGGTATCATTGATGAATATGGATACGCCCCTGCCTTTTGTATTTTGGTTTGGGTTCTAGAGCCGAAATGTATGGTATGAATTGTAGCCTGGTAGTGCTAGGGTGCTCTCTGGAGCCTTAAACCAGGTTCCTGTTACTGCACATATATCGATTTTCTCCATACTGAGGAGTGCCTCGAGTGCGTGCATTTTGAGGTTTAGACTTCTGGCATTGAGTAGTATTACCCTCAGTTTTTTGTTACTTGTGCTATTTACCGCAGTGAGTTTGTCTTTTGAGCCATGCCTAAAAAAGGCACTATGGGAGTGATAAGAGCCTTGGCCAGTATTTGAAAGCCTAAGGGTGACAGGTGCAAGCCATCTCTAGCGAAGCAGCGTGGCTTGTCAAGCATGTCATCCCAGGTGGACAGACACTGGATCCCCTTTTAATGACACCAGAGACTTAGCCAATTGTTGAAATTGAGAATTTTTTCTTTATACCGTGGTATCATTCTTGGTGAGGGCAGGATGCTACTCAGGATCAGGGTCATACCGGCCTGGGCTACGTGATCAGAGAGCTCTTCCATGTCTCTTTTCATGTAGTCCAGGGAGGTACAGCTCAGGTCATTCACACCAACATGGACAATGACAGAGTCATATTTGTACTTGTTCTGGAGTGACCTGAGTGCTTGTGTTATGTGGTGGATCCTGGCACCTGACAAGCAGCTAACAGTAACCTTCTCCTTATTCAGCCTAATGAGTGGGACGTCAGTGTGCCTGACTATAGAGTCACCTATTACTAGTATGTTGGGTATGTTATTTTGCCTTAAGGGATGTGATTGCATGGCACATTGGTTTTGTGAAGTATGTGTTTCATGGTTTGTGTTGGGGGGTGGAGGTTGCTTTGATGTTTGCTTTGGAGGTCTCTGTTGGTTTTGCAGATTTTTAGTTAGAGCTTCCGAGTATGTTTTCATGTATTTATGTGTGTTTTTTGCCAGTGTTGGTTTAATGGGTCTATGTGAGACTGGTGGTGTGATGCAAATATTTCCCTTCTCCTCTTGACTATCTGATCCAGTCTTGGGTTGAGAGAGCTTAGCCTCCAGTTTGGCTGTATAATTGCATCTCTCGCATGTATTAGTGTTTGGTGGTAGGAGGAAAGAGTTGTCTGTGTACATGAGGCAGTTGTAACATTACCTCAATATGCCCAGATTCACCAGTTGGACTGGAGAGTACACCTGAAACTGCCCTTTGGACATGCCTGGATAGGTACAGTGAACTGTTTTACTGGATGGCTGGTAAGGTCAAATAGAGAGCCTTACCCTTCTGTATAGTACAGGAGGGTCTAGTGCTAGGGTTTATAAGTGCTTGCTATAAGTTTTGAGCAAGTGCTGGGCTGAGAAATGAATGGCTTGAGTGCTTAAGTTGAACGTTTGCCTAGTTCCAAGGGAAGAATTGAATTTTACCCTAGCAAACCGGCGCTGCTAATATTCTGCAAATATGATCAGTTTTTGTTGCTATAGAAATGGATAGCTATGGTTCTTTTCTATCTCCCTCCTGCACATTCCTGTATTTGTTTCCCTTTGTTCTTCCCCCTGATTGCTCCCCATTTCACCACTTTCCTATCTACTCCATGTATCTCCTATAAGATGGTCAAAAATAGATTCACATACAACACACATAAGTAGCAGAAAAAGCAATGGATCCCTTCACTTTTTGGATTCTGTGTTTGCATAGAGTTTGATCACACAGCAATGCCAAGCAAATGTGAGTGGCAGTACAATGCTGCAGGTATCTCCACACAATGCTGCCTAACCCTGCTGCACTATGCCAACAGACAACAACACATGTACTATAAAGAATTCATATCATTGCATTATCAGTATTTATTTAAAAGTATTTTTAAAGTATTAGATATACCTGGATTTGAACCCAGTATCATCAGGGCTCAAAAATAAATGTGTTAATGCATTTACACCTACTGCCACAGAGTTAGTTAAGCATCAGGCATGTTTCATAGACTGAGTATTAACTCTCAGACTTTAGCAATGTGGGTCGTGCTTGCGTACTGCTTAACTACATGGAAAGTATTGGAAATGTGTATATTGCATGCTCAAACACTTTGCCAACTATCGAACAAACCCGTCACTTGCCACACTACAGAAAAGTAAATATTATTATGTATTGCTGCTGTTTATTGTCTATTTCCTGTGTATGACATGGAATTACATGTGGAAACAACAAACTGAAGCCTCTATCTAACAATATGTTAAATATTTATAATACAGCCAGTTGTTGCCTCTGTTGAAGCACTGAAAATCTAGTGTCTCAGTACTTTTTTCACATATATATCACCTACAATACAGAAAATAACATCAAATTTTGTGTGATATGTAATGCACATCAATCTGTTAAGATGCCAAACTAGAACTATTGAGCCATAATCCTAAAAAGCCTTACTTGCAAGGCTAGGGAAGGAATCAGCATGGACCTTATCCACAGGGACACAGATAACCTTTAACACACTTAATCCAACCTGGTTTGGTTTTTTCAAGGTTAGATCTTGCTTACTAAACCTAGTAAGCTTATTTGATACTGACACTAAAGAGCTGTATGCGGGATAACATGATATACCGCTTATGTTGAGTTATCCACGGTCTTTGACACTATCCCCCATTCAGATATCATACAGAAAATCGCCCATCTGTGGATTAACCCATACATTAGTAGACTGGCAGCCAGCTGGCTCACAGACAGAACACACAGTGTCATAGTTGGGGATAGCGCCTCCACCACTAGACCACTTACCAGTGGACTATCACAAGGATCTGTGCTGGGCCCTCAACTATTTGGAAACTATTTCTCTGAAGGCCAGGCAAAGGGAGGTCATAGCTCTACTGTACTCTACCCTTATCAGACCACTGAGTACAATTAACTCTTCTATCTGTACCTCACAGGACACCTGCATGAACTGGAGAAAACACAGAGGTATTTGACTGAGCGAAAGCAGGGCTTCCAAAACATAACATACATGGAAAGACTGAAAGTCCTGTCACTGTACTCAGTATCATGCAGGCTCCTGAGAGGTGACCTATGCCTGGCCTACAGAGCAGTCTCAGACCCTGCCCTATTGGAAATGCTGGACATCTGCAAATCAAATAGGACAATAATAACTTGCTCCATGTATCTTAGCCTAGCCAGTGACATAAACAGAACATGCTGGGGAGACAGATATATCTCCCAGTCATTGCCACTCCTCTGTAATAAGCTACAACTGCATGTGAAGCAGTGCTCCACAATTACCCTATTCATATGCAACCGTGACAACTGGAGGGTGATTGTAAATTCACCTCTGGGGTGGCACCTATGTTCCTCATGGACAGGGGCAGTTGGTGCTGATCTCAAAATCGTTGCTAACAATGACCATCTAACTATGCTCAATAAGGGTACTTGCTTTTTACATGGCTAGGCTTGTAAATTACCTAGGGCCATTATGCTATTAATCTCCTATGAATCTACTAAACTGTGAACCTATGCAGGCCTCCCAACATCTTGTCTCCAGCATGCCCTGCCAATGTTATCTACTATAAGATGACCTACTACCATGGAACTTGCTTAAAGTACTGAGTTCTGTAGTCTGTGTGTTTAGATAGGTATGGGTTCTATTCTCACTGCAGTTAACTGTGTGTGTGTGCATGTGTGTGTGTGTGTGTGTGTGTGTGTGTGTGTGTGTGTGTGTGTGTGTGTGTGTGTGTGTGTGTGTGCGCGCACTTGCTTAACATTACATAGAACCTTTTACATCAGCATGTGGGGCACTGTTATTGCCATATTCACCTCACCAGACACTACTGATGTCATCAACTATATCTGATTTGTGGATGTGCACTATTCCCACTAGGGCAGGATTAGAGACTGATCTGGAGGCCAGGCAGAAGTCACCTTATGCTATGTGATACAGATTACAGTGGCATAGATTTCAGTCTATCCACATACATCATGGCATGGTTTGTAGGCATTGTATTTATTTGGTGAGTAACCTGTGTGGTCTCTCCAGCTGCTGCATGTGTCTGGTGAGGTACATGCAAAAGAGAGCATTATACTCTAACTATTCTGATGAGGTTCAAGTACAGTCCTGTAATATCATCCTGAGATTTGAATATGATGGTGTGACTTATGATCTGCACAACACAGGCTTTCAATACCAGTGTGGACACTTGGTGGTCGAAGTTCAGACTGCTATGTATGGGTGTTCCTAGTGCTTGCATCACTGGGTTTCAGCATAGTAGGACTCTTGTCAATGCTGTAATTAGAAGGGAATTCCACTTTGCAGAAGGCCAAAATAAAGACACATTTTTGCTTTTATTTGTAAACTATGTGGCTTTGTCACCAATCATTTGACTGTGTTTTCTCCTCCTGTAGTATGTCATCATCATAGGTGGACTCAATGATTGTACCCAGTATGCAAGAATCAGCAAACACAGTAAGCTAAAGGCTGTATACTTTAGCCTGAACTGTTGAGAAGTAGATTACAAACAGTAAAGGATCAAGCATAAATCCCTGGGGTACACCAATGGTGAAAGCTCTACTGGTACAGGTTGATTCATCAGTTTTCATAGTATGTGTTCTGTCAGAGAGCTGATTGGTTACCCATCTAGTGACATAAGGTTTAATCTCCAGCTGGGAGAGTTTCTTCATGATCCCTGTGTGAGGAATTGTGTTCAAACCCTAGGAAAGTTGAGGATAGCCAGAATGCACTGTCTTACCATCATCCAGGCCTATCACACAGAATCAATGGGCTGTGGCAACATCACAGATTGCATGTCATGTGACTCATCACATACACCTTCCTGACAAACAGACTATGCTGCTGTAGAAGGGTGTTTTCAACATGCATCCATATGAGTTGGGGGGGGGGGGGACAGCACCAGATGCATGCATCTATAGACACATACTGAATCTCTGCATCTATGAGTTAGAACAACATGTCATCACGGACCTTTTCTAAATGACCCTAGTGATATACTGGCTGTGTGCAACAGACCTGTGTGAGTTATTAATGCGACATCATGTCTGTTACATCAGTTAGATGCCCTCAAAGAAGTCATTGAGGGTATACATGATGATAACACTATCAGCCTTTTGAACCTGACAAGCCCAAGGCATTTGATACAAATCCACACTGAGGTAGTCATTCACTCACCACTGTCAGATGTGACCATATACACCTATATCACCAAGTGGGTAGACCAGTGCATCACATACATGGAATCTAAATATGTTGACATTTGTGAAGTGACCTATATCTCAAGGTCCAGTGATTATGTCACTACATCAGGGATGTCTGCTATGCCCTACCTTTCTATTATTTAAGTGAAGGATATCACAGATGACATGCACATCCCATGTCCAAACAGCTGCCTGCAGGACTACAGGTTGTGGGTGATCATTGACTCCAACTGTGATGTTAGTATAACACAGACAGTATCAACACACACCAAAGATTGCTGCCACAGCTGTGACAACACATGCAATGACAAGAAAACATGGGAAGATTTGTCACATCAGGAAAACACAACCCAGATATAATGTAGACATTACACCCTAAAAGCAAAAGCAACCTTTAAAGCAGGAATACTGCAGCACCAGGAAAACTTCAGTTTGGGACAAACGTGATATAAATGAACTTTAGCAAGAGGGAATGTATAAATATTTGATAATTGATGAAGGATCAACAATAAAACATGAACAAATGTGAATAAAAATTAGTAAGGAATACTTTAGAAGACTTAAATTAATCCTGAAAACAGCATGGACGTCTAGGAACAAAATTCAGGCTATAAACTAATTTGGTCTTCCTGTCCTAACTTACACTTTTGGAGTGATTGACTGGCCCCAAAATGTGTTGGATAGATTAGACAGGAAAACAAGAAGGATGCTTCATGTCAACCAAATGATTTATAAAAATCACTGTATACTAAGATTATATATTCCCCGTTCCAAAGGAGGGATGGGCCTCCTTGAAATTGATTACATGTATAGATCTGCAATCGTGGGACTCTGCACATGTCTGCTGACTTCACAAGACCAAAACATAGTGAAAGTTTTGAAACATGAGGAGAATAAATCTAAAATGACTTCTCTGTTTAATCTAGCAGAAGCATATCAGCATATGTCAGGCAGGAATGGAAATCAAACCAGAAGTAGATAAAAATCAGGCAGCAACTGAATGTTCCAAAAAACAAAAAAAATAATATAAGGTGAAGAACCAGATGAAAAGGCAAGAAATGTGTAAAATGCATAAATATAGTTGCAAGTATAGAAAACTTCTGGAGGAATCTCCTGTTGATCAGGAAAGAATGCAGGAATGGTTAAGAAGAGGCAAATTCATACCAAGAGATGTACTGGTGGCCCAAGATAGTAGTCATAAAATATCAGGATCTGCATGCAGAAACAGAAAGCATGTGGAAAGATACTCAGACATTTTTCCAATAGTAGTAGAACATGTCTTATATAAAGGAATCTATAATCAGATTTAGATATGTTACTAATTAAATGTCATATGAATACCTTGTCAAATTGCAAGGCACATTACTGGGCACATTGTGGAGCACTTTTGGACAACAGCAAAGAATTGATTAAACAATAATTCCTTTATGGTTAATAAACTTTTGACACTTCAATGAATCAGTTAAATCATGGTATTAGAAACCCAAAGATAAGGAGAAATTAAAAAAAAAATAGGTGAGCCGTGATGATGAAAGATGTTAGAATGTTAAGTGGAACATACACCCCCTGATCATAAATACATTAAATACCATCCCTTGTGTAACACAACTACGAATACATGAAAGGCATAGTTTACAGCCTTCATCACACGTGCATCCCTATGTGTCTTCCAGTGATGTATAACTGAAGTGTACCACCTTTGCCACAGAGAGATGTCACACACCTTATTGGCTATACCTAGGTATTTTTTTTTTGTGGCATAAACATTGTTGTCTGATGGTGCAGTACTCCCATCAAGTTGTTACACCAGATGCACGTGTGCTACCTGTTCTAGTAATGCACACAGTACATACGAGCTGTTTGAGAACATTAATGACATTTGGGACAGTGTAGATTGTGCCATACATATATATATATATATATATATATATATATATATATATATATACATATATATATATATATATATATATATATATATATATATATATATATATATATATATATATATATATATATATATATATATATATATATATATATATATATATATATATATATATATATAGAGAGAGAGAGAGAGATGGTAACATTTTGTTTCTGATTAGCAAACCTTAACTGCAGCTTTCTCAATCTGTAACAGATTAGAAGAGACATGCTGCTGATACAACACCAAATGGATCTTCCTGCAAGGTAGGACATTAGTTGCTCACCCAAGACAAAACATTATAGAACTGTTCTGCTAGAAGTTACAGCCATCTAAATGATGTGAGAGAGTAGGCACATAGTACTTTGATGTTGCTGAATGCTGATTGTTATATGGAGCTGTGCAGAAAATGCAGCTTATCATCTGGCAGCCTTCTTAAGTCCCAAAATGCACTTAAAAATGAAAGAAAAAAGTGTGCTGTTCTCACTGTCCAAGACGGTGTTTGTTTGTTCCGAGATGAGAACTACTCATAAACCAAAAATCACAGGATCTACTGTAAAGTTATTCAGCTGATAAATGCATATAGTAAAATGGAATTTTTACTGGAAAGCTTCTGTTGAAAAGATGTTAAAAATTTTCTGATTCAATTGGTTAGATTTTTAAGTGTTGGTTACCTGCAATCTGAGGTGGAATCACATCTATGAAATTGGAGTTAGCTGTACTTAATATTGGCACCTTGCAATTCCGAATTTAAAATTTCTGTCAATGTATTCTGTTTTTCATAGATATGTAATATATTAAATATGATCTTTGTCTAAGAAGCACTTTCCCTCATTTTCAGGAAGAATTACAGTGAGTGCCAGAGAAGCCTTACCACCAGTAGTTCCCCCCCCCTTAGCAAACTTTCTGTGTCATAGGTTAACCTAGGGCTGAGGTTTCTCTCAAGTGGAAACATCAGCATGGAGGATGATTCTGCTGTCCAAGGCAATGAGGCAAACCAAGGGAGTGGCTAATGCTAAACAGTCATCTGTTCTCATCTGGAAATGCCAGCAGCTATAAGTTTACACAGCCAATCGATTCAAGGAATTGCTCATGTTGTGTAAATGTCCATGACTGTTGAAAAAAATGTAACACAATCGAAAGGCGGCAGTCACCCACTAAATCAAATGGAAACATTTGGGGTACATGTAAGTTCAGTGAAAACATGATGTTTGGGATGTAGTATTGTGTTTATATGTGTGGAAGTGTTTGTGTGCATGTCTGTAGGAGCATAAATGAAGTCAAATGAATGTATATGTCTGTGTGAGTGTGTGACTGTCTGCGTGGTCACACAGCGGGGACAGTTAGAGAACTGAGAGTGAGATTCTGTGTGTGTGTGTGTGTGTGTGTGTGTGTGTGTGTGTGTGTGTGTGTGTGTGTGTGAGAGAGAGAGTGTGTGCCCGTGAGCGCATGGATGTCTGAATGTATCGATGTGAGTGTAAGACAGTACCTTTGTCAATGAGATGTATAGGTCACCAGGGTAAACACTGCCACCATCACAGGTCTAACAGTGCTAGTGGAAAAGAAGTGCAACTCAGAGGAGTTTTAATGACCTAAGAATGAGGTCTTTATCGCTAAGGTCATAGTCATCTCTTAATCACTTTTTCTCATGGTCACATGAGTTGACCTATCTGCCATAGGCAATTTACATATGCACATAGATTCTGAATCATAAGCTTTGTATTAGTAGAATTGCTACAGATTACTATGACAACATATATTGTACTTTTCCTAAGCCTACAGTTTATAAACTCTTGGGTACTCTTTAATTCCATCTATCCATCCATCCACATCCTCCTTTTCCCATTTTTGTACATGGCGTTGGGGTGTCAATTCAACAGCGACACTCATCTACACCCAATATTCATGCCACTGGATGACTAGCCATGCCACAGTTGTTCTTCCATACCACATACATGCATGCACACTTACACCTAAAGCCAATTTAGAGTGTTCAATCCACTTCCTGGATGCCTTTGGAATGTGTGTGTGTTGGGGGTGACTGAAGTGCATGGTGGGTCAGTTTTATGTAATTGTGAAGTAAAGTCAACATAGACGACTTGAAAAAAAAAATAAAAATGAATTCTGTCATCCTCTACTTCTGTATTTTTTTTTTTTTACATTTTTGGAGTATTTAGACTGATTCAGTAATTTCAAATTATTTTAACATCAGTAATGCATATTTCCTATATAAAACAGCTCTAAAATGTACTTTTCCTGTATTATCACCATGAAAAAAATCCCAGGTAAACTTACAATTTTTTTGTTCCATAGTGCTGAGGGGAGATAGCTGCAGAAATTGCCACAATTATGGCAGGCAGTCCATAGCCCACTGGATAAAGGTATTTCCTTCGCATGACATGTGTTCGGAAAACACTGACTGCTTTCAAGTGTTGTACCTTGAGATAGAGCTGCAGTGCTCCCAGGCACATCCAACAGAAGCAAGCCAAGAAGAAGTAATGCAGGAATACTGCAATAGCTCTGCACAATTTCTAAAAAGAAAGATAAGATATGTATATATTCAACAAGTATGATTCAATGTATTTTTACAAAACAACATTATTTGTCTAAAGGATTTTCCACAGTGACAACTGGATCAAAATAAAAGAACATGATCCTCAGAAATTATGAAACATTACTGAAAAACAAGAACAAAAAACATGCAGTTCATGTCATAGAAATGAAATCATGAATGTGCATGTTTACTGCATTTCTTCCTCTTCTTTTTTGTTTTTGTTATACAAAGTTTGGTTGTAGCATTTCTCAGTTTTGGATATATAATTATTTTGTAGAAATGTATATGTTTCATATATATACATATATATATATATATATATATATATATATATATATATATATATATATATATATATATATATATATATATATATAACATTTCAAAAATGTATTCAATAAAAAAATAGACAAAAATGTGTAGATGTTGCCTGGCTGTTCAGTACAATGGGCTCTCTGTTGCTATACTATGACTTTGAAAGAAAATCTTGATGGCAGAGTATAGAACATGAACATGCTGTCTTACCTCACCCTCTGGAGAAGATGAATCCTCATCTTTTATAGTGCCAACTAATTGAAATCTTCTGAATTCCCAATGTGAAATGCTTGAGTTCCATGGGAACTGAACTACTGGTATAAGTCACAAATTAGTTTTGCCAGCACTGCTACAGATAAAAGGACATAATGAGGGAAAGACTATTAGTACAGGTTTTACTTCCAAAGCCTTCTGCAGTGGGTGACTGAATATCTTCTTCTAGAATCTTCTGCTTGGACAGGTTTCCTTTGTTTTCCTCACACTCTCATAAATACATGCCTTCTACTTGCACATGCTGGTATTTCACTGTTTGGGATAAATGAGAGCATTTGGTATAGGTGCTCCTTGGTTCTTTTCTGCAACCCAGATGATGGTTAAGAAGTTGAAACTTTCAAAGTGCTCCTGTGTGTTTTAGAAACTGAGACAGAACTTGCACCCAGAGCTAACTTTCCTACATGAATGAGGTGTAGGGGGTTCACTTCATATTACCAAAATGCTGAAATATCTAATTTCAGCATTTCAACAGTATAAAGCCGAAACCATCACACCGACACTTCACAATCACGAAATCACAACATCGAACATACACAATACAGCACACAACACACAAACCATAACATCCACACAACAAAACAATTAAATACAACAAAATACCACACAGACACCTACACTACACAAATGCAAGGGGCAAGCCCCCCTGCACCCCCACCCCCCACTTATATATACTAACTTCGAGATCACACAAACAGTAAAGAAAAAATTATCACACACAGCCAACACACACAATCATACCTCCACCTCCCTACCCTATCCCACTCGTACAAGTTAGAAAAACACTCACTCACTCACCTTAAACTGCAGGCACCATCCCAGCCAAACACTTCCGCAACATAACTTACATGCATAAGCATGAATTCGACATAGTCCTAATCGCACTTATGTACTTTCATTATTTTGAAGTTTCGACTTCATGGACACGAATTTCTGAAATTTGATGTTTCTGCAATTCGTGTTTATGAAGTGAAACCGGTGTAGGATATCTAGCACTGTCATATGTGCTAATCCTTCAGTCCAGACTCCTGCTGACTGCTGAAACCTGAAGTTTGCCTTGATTAAGTTATGGTGGTTGCTATTAAAGGTGTGCAGTACAGAAGCTGCTAAGGGAATTATTCGTGTAGTCAATCCCAGTTCTGAAGCAACATGAAATGGAGAAATAAACAGCCCAGACAATATTCACATTTTCCTCCTTCTGAGAAGAACATTGATTATACAGCCTCATGGTCCTTATATAATACACACTCCTCCATAAATAACAAGGACTTGATCTTACACCTGTCATCGAGTGATATCAAGAAAGAATGAGGCATGCACTGCCAGCAACCACCCGAGGGTGAATCCCAAGTTAATGGCACTGCATCTACTGTGGATAAATGTCTGAAGCACACTTACGTATAGGCTGATTCTGTGATGTGGCCTCTTCAGTTCAACAGTGTTGGATCAATAGGATAAAAAAGTTTTTTTCCCAGGTCTCCCTCTAGGCCTAAAGGATTGTCTGGTCAGAGGTAAATAGGCTCTCTTTGGCCTTATTACACTCGCAGGAGCACTGCACATGTTGTGCAATCTTCAGCTGTTTGATAGGCCATGGGACCTTTTCTCAGGAGCTAAAGCACATCCTAATTATGGCCTAATGCCAGTAGCAGGTTCTACTCAAGTTTATCCTTTGAAACCCAATCACAAATGACTACCTTGTCAAGTACCATTGCTCAGTCAGCTGATCACTGGTACTCCCCCACTGTGTGTTTCTCTCTTCACATATATAGCAAGTATGGGCTTGCACATTCTGAAGCTTGGATCTCTCTCTCTCTCTCTCTCTTTCGTTCTTTCTCTTTCTCTTTCACAATTACTTTGGAAGGAGACTCAAAGAACCGAGAAGTCATCATTACTGAGGCAGATAAGGATAATGAGGCCAACCATTCATATCACTACTCTGAATGGCCACTTCGTTGGATAGACTCAAAGATAGATGAAGTCTTTTGTGGTGTCTCCTGTGGTTTCCATATCTTTTTCCAGACATGTTCTAACCTCCTCTGGTTAAGAAGAATGGGGAGCATAGGCCTAAGCCATTCATTCTGTGGAGCTTGTCTCAAGGATGCTATTCATACAGCCTGAAAGCATCAGATACCACTCTTTCTACTCATTAGAAGGCAAAGGCTTGCTTTACCACTTGGATGGCACACTGGTGCAGTGGTAGCATTGTCACCTCACAGCAAGAGGTTCTCCGGTTTGATTCTCGGCCTTCTGTGTGGAGTCTGCATGTCCTCCCTGCATTTGTGTGGGTTTCCTCTGGGTACTCTGGTTTCCTCCCACATTCAAAGACATGCATCTGGAGCATTTCTCCCCAGGCCTCTGCTGAAAATTGGCTATGTTCCAAATCAGACTTTACCGGTTAACAAATATTAAATAAAATATACCAGTTAAATGGAGCAATATTTTAGCTAGGCGTTCTATGGTGGGCTCCTACTTGATCTCCTTGGTCATGTATAGTTCCCAAAGACCTTATCTTGTCTTCTGATAAGGCATTGATGATTTATTTTGGACAATGTAAGTAAAAGAGTGATATCTTCTGATACACTGGAGCTTACATCCCTCCACTATATATATTACCTGCACAGGTTCATGGTCTGATTTGCGGATGAGGAAGTGGAAAATATCACCTACCTAAATGATCTGGCTATAAATCCTACTCCAGAATATATGATGGAATTCCATGCAGCCTGTTGTAATACTAACTGTGCAGAGTGCATGGCTAAAGAGAGAGACTCAGAAATATTTCTGCACAGGATGGCACAGTTAAGGACTTCCTCCTTTAAAAATGAAATCAAACAGGCAATCTTAGATATCTGCTTCAAGGGAGAAGCCGTGTTTGGCCAAGCATCCCAGGGGTTGGTTGAGAATTCCCTCCTAAAAAAGAGAGAACAGGCACTGTCGACTCTGGAGGGTATTTATGATGTCCCTTTGACCTTCAGTCTACCCAAGACATCTAGGAAGAAGAAGCCCTTATACAGGATTTGAAGAGCTTACATGCAATGGGTAGGGTAGCATTTTTTCCTTTTGTTATGGTGCACAACCTCCAAGAAGAGTAACTCTGCTGGTATAGCAGTCACAGTCCAGAATACCGTCTAGATTTTCAGATAAGGGGTCTGTTCTCTGACTATGCATCAGCTTGTGCAGTGACTTCTAATGACTTGTGGAAGCTAGATGTGGTCATGGAAGTCACTTCATGTAGGGGAGAGATCTTCCCTAGAAAAAGCTCTAACACTGTGACATAGCTATCTCCACAGGACATGTTAGGAAAGTCCAGATACTATATTTCACAGGGACCTTAAAGGGTATTGTCACACTTCAGCACTGAATCATGCCACCTAATGAGTTAACTGTTAAGATGCATCTTGCCCTACTATTTTCTAAGTTATTTAGGCCATGTTTTTAATAAAAAGCTTTGTTATCTTTTTATTCAAACCACAATTTGGTGCTGAGCATGTCTATTAAAGTCTATGGACACATTTCACATTTTCCCTGAGTTGATTTCACTGATGTTAAAGATTGTCTTTAATGTTCAGTAGCATAAACATGGGGAAAATGAATTTAATAAATGCTGGTTTAGTGAAAGGAAGACAGAAAATGTTCGCCCACTAGGCAAAATGCTAATCAGCTGGTAGTAAAAGGTATGTCACTGAGTATGACAATACGCTAAGACTGTTCATCCTTCAGACAAAGCAAAAGGATTATTGTCCCACTTTTGCATTCTTCCACAGTCCAAAGGGGAATAAAGACTTCAGTCCTATCTTAGATCTCAATGACATCAACAAGAGCAACAGATTTGTGAAGCTCTGGGAGATGATTTTTGCAAAGGCATTTTTCTTGCATCTATGTGGTGGCTGGATGGAATCTCTAGATATTATGGGTGTTTTTTGACACAATTCTCTCTACATATACACAGAGAGTTCATTTGGTGTGTACATGGTAGACTCCACTGTCATTAACATGCAACTGATTGGGTTCTCCTTTTTACCCAGATGCTAATCATGGTAGTATAGTGTTTGGAGAAGGTCCACCATGTGTTCCCTAATATAGATGACTGTCTCATCTTTGATGTTGTTGCTACCATCTTTGAAGAATCAGTGAGTGCCCATAAATAGACAGGATTGCCTTCATCTGAACAAAGCTGTCACTTTTCATTCTTTGTCATTCCTGCTCAGAAAAGGCCTGGGGTCTTAGTTTGGCTGCCCTTGGTAAAAACACAGTACAGCATACAGACTCTAGATACTTTCGTACCTCAAATCAGGTGGTGACTGTGATCTTCATGGTTCGACTCGTCTACCTCTGGATGCAGTTGTTGCAGTGAATGGTGAATGCCAGAGGCTATTTAGTGTCAGCACACTTTCACAAACCATCAGTTGGTATCAGACCTTTGTCATCAGGCTTTAAGTAGTAGACAATACCCCCACCCATTATCAATGTAGGCATTGTCTTCTTTCAGTACAGTCCATCACACATCTTGACAAAGGATGCTTTGTTTGTAGGTTACAGAAACTACTTCAGCTTCCCCTTGGTCCAAAAGTATACACAATGAGAGAGGATCCAAAGAAAGCAGCTAGCTCCACACCATAACATTTTAGGAAGGATAGTTTTCTTCAACTACATCTAAGGTATCACCTCATGTCATACAACAGTTTGCAAGTCACTTGTTTTTGAAGTGTTATGTACATATGGAAATGTTCCTGAGGGCCACCATGGGATATCACACCATGTACCTCAATTACATGGAGGTCTCACTGTTATGAAAATATGAACATAAATATGAAAATACAAATAACTGACAAATTGTGATTATTTTCTGTACTGCAGAACATCATAGATGAACAATCTTAGTGTAATTGTGTTAATAGTGCCTTGCATTTCTAATATTTCCTGTTATTAGCTGGTAAGTCATTTAATTAAAGAAACCAGACCCAAAAAGGTCTGAGGACTATAAGGAGCCATGGGTATGAACTGGATGTATACAAAAAGGCACTATAGGCTTGAATAAGTTAATATTACAGACAGTTCTGTTTTCAGCAGTGAATCACACAGCTCACCAAATTCAGTCCTTAGCACTAGGTCTTAATAATTGACTTACATATGTAATATTCTTTTCCTGAGAACTCTGGTTTCAATTGAAAAACAGACTGTGAAAATACAGCAAGTTGTTTTAAAGCTTGCAGTACTGCTTGAATTAGTCAGTAGTGACAACCAAATATGCCTTATGCTATATAGTAAGATAAAATCTCTTATTGCATATTTCCCAATCTGTAGACATTGATAATAAGTACAAAGGCTCTTGAAAAGTAGGTACCTCTAGCTAAAATCTGGACATCTCATCAGATAAACTTTGAATACCAAATAGCACATAACTTTTCCTTCTTCCAATACGAATATGGGATACTATGCAAAAGCTCATGTTAAAAAAATTAAAGTGACAAAAATGGTAGACAAATATAAGCACATTATCAGAGAGATAGTGTGAAATCTGTAGACTTCAATGAAGTTTATTGTAAAATTGTAGCAGACAATGTCATTTACTTTTGCTTCTAAAAAAGTAAGATGAAAGATGTGTGACCTCTTTCTTTAAATCATCGGTGTCAATGGTCTGTTGGTCATATAGTGTGCTTTTCTGTGTACTAGAGAGCTACAAAAATCATGTAAGATGAGGGGGATTCAGAAAATTGTGTGAAGGGGTTAATTAAGACTGAAAATAGTTACATGCCTTCAGACAATTACATCATATGCATGGCCAAATCAGGCCTAAAGTTTGGTACATTCCTCCAAAATAAGGACTTGTGAAACATCTGCTTAACTCTATTACATCAAATAGGTGAAGAAAAATAAAAAACTGAACTTTACTGTTTTTAGCAAAACCTGAATTCATATAAAAACTTAACATGTGCATCTGTTACTTCCAAAAGAAGCAAAGATGCTTCTTTAATAAGTAAGAGGATGGAGACCAAGAAAGTTACCAACTGTGCTCAAAAAGAGAAAGGCGATAATGCTTAATGTCTGGGATTTTCATCTGTATTCAGAATAACAATGGCTGTTTAATTTGCATTTTTACTCATTTCAGCTTCTTCAAATGAACTGTAGGTTGTTTTTTCGAATTAATTTTAACTTAAACGTTTTCAAAATGCTCTCATTTAGTATTTAATTGCCTGTAATAGTGTGCATCGGTAGCAGAATTATCCTTTTGTTGATTAACATATTTTTTTCTATCATTTGGTGTGTACATTGATTCTGGCATGCTCACTTTTAGATGAAGAAACACATGGTAGTCCGGAAGAAATTTAAAAATGTTTGTAAAATTTTCAAATCCAGATCTTCTCAAGGTAGAAAATGGAATAGGCAAATTCATCTGGAATAGTAAACTGCAAACTGGCAAAAGGTTACTAAAAGTCAAAGTTGCTGTGAATATTCTGATCCTATCTGATGCTATATATTGTTACTAGACTAATGGATTCTACCTCAAAGATGTTTACAACTTAATGGAAAACAAAGTCTTCCAGGACTGTGAACAAACTTCCAGTTTGTGAGCAATCAGTGTCGTTACTGACAGACCAGCAAATGAAGAGCAAGGCAGCATCATATCACACCCTGCATGCACTCTAACCTTATGGGATACTTAAATGCACATTGTACTACACATTACTCAAGTCATACCCTCCTATCTCCCCTACATCCAGCATGATTAGCCTCAGTCCCTTAACCTCTCTGTGTAGTCTAGTCCTTTGTTCCACTTCATTACCTCCTGTTACTTTCCTTTGCATTATTGCTCCACTTCATTACCTCCTGTTACTTTCCTTTGCATTACTTCCAACACTGCCACATCCTTTTCTACAAAGCAGGATTCCATGTAAGGCTTAATTAGAACCTGCCAGGAGAGCAGAATGACTGCCTCATCTTTGGGACTAATCTATGAACCTATGAACCTATGAGTGTATTTCAGTAAGGTTGCATTCCTATGGCACTTTTATTGTAAAGTATATGGGCAACTGATGAGGTTACTGCCACTCTTGGGTCTTCCAGGCTGATAAGATTGATTTTCAACATCTTAATTTCGGCTTCTTCTCTTTATTGTTGTGCTTTAGGTGCAGCATCTTATATTTATCTGAAACTAATTTTTGCTGCCATCTGAATTTTTGCTGCCATCTGTTTGTTGAGGTATCCAACATTTCTAACTTTGATATATGCAATCATGTAAAATTTAAGGAAGGAGTCCTCTGAGCCATACTTTGCTATTGTTTCTAACTATCAGGTATCAGAGGAGAACACTTGACAAAGCATCAGGACCATACTGCTTTAGAAAGTGCCTCCATGATCATCTGTTTTTCTGAAGTAAAATATTTTTTCTTACAAAAAAAAAAAAAAAACTTCAAATAATAATATGTGATGCCCTAAAACGATATACAAATACTAAACCAAATATTTATGGTCATGTATTAAATATTCAGTATTACTTTCTTTTATTTCTTATATTTGATTACTGTTTCTCATTTTCCCATAACAAGGTGATACAGCTTTATATTTCTTCCACATGAGCATATGTTACAAGTTTGTTTGTGCAGTAGAATTAATACTGGTCTCATTGCTTTACTCTGCATAGTTGAATGAATACATACTTTAGCCAAACAAATGCAACTCTTGCAACAATGGAGGTGATTCAAATTATAGTAATATTGGGATGCAAAGACTATAACAAATTACATTTCTAATCATGAAAACAAAGCAATATACCTCTCCCCATATTTTGCTAATATATCTTGCTATCAGGTTTCATACTATAGTGCTTGTGAAACCATCAAGGCTATAACACTTTGTGTTGCTTGCAGAACTCCAGGTTTCTATCAGAAGAGTGAAAGCTCTTATATAGAACTTTAAAATGCGAAATCTGAAAATGCCAAAGGCACGGTACAGCAATTTTTTTCCAAGGGAAAAAAAATCAATGGGCCGTTCTCCAGACTTTGCTGTTTTCTCCACTGTGGTGCGATCTTGGAGTTGGTATATTTAAGTTGCGGGGTGCCCCTCACATCATGGGATGTGGGGACTGAAGGCCCCCACTTTATTTTGCCTGTACATTGTTTGTTTTTATTTTATTGATCAGTGAATTTTTTTCCCTGGGAAAAATTCACTGATCTGTTCCTTCGATATTTTAAGGTTTCGCGTTTTTAAGTTCGATAGAAGGGCGTTCGCTATTTTTAGCTTTCGATCTTTTGATATGGACACATTGTTCCAATTGTCACTGGTTAGGTGATTGAATTTCACAGTGGTAATAGACTATGGTAGTTAATACCAACTTCTTCTGTCTAGGAGGGACACGGGAGCCATCCCAGGAGTGAATTTGTGGTCACCTATCCATTGATCTAGGTTGCGTTTCAAAAGGGCCAGGGAGGAGCTCTGTTTCACATGAATTATAATGTTGTTCCAGAGAAGTGGCAGTCTCTGGAAGATGTATCTATGTCTCCAGCATGATCAGTTCATGTCAGAGGCTTGGTTAAGATCCTGGAGCAAGTGATCTTTGTGCAATTTGATTTATGAATGTGTAACATTTCCATCAGGGTCTGGGCAGAGAATGCTCTGTAAGCCAGGCACAGATCACCCTTTAGCAACCTGTAGGAGACAGAATACAGTGACAGGGCTTTCAGGATTTTCACATAAGACTTGTTTTGTGTACCCCATAATTTCTTGGTAAGAAACCTCTGTGATCTTTCCAATTGTTGCAGGTGTCTGTTGAGGTACATGCAAACGGGAGCATTGTACTCAATTATTGGTCTGATGAGGGCTGAGAATAATGGAATTGTAACATCCTTAGATCCAGATACGATGCATGTGTAACATAGCATGATTTCCTGTGTCTATTTTAAATCAGCGAATGCTTAAAATAGAGAATGCTGATTTATCTGAAAGACACAGAACAGCATTTTTTTTCCCAGGGAACAAATTGCTGTTTCACAAAAAAAAAAAAAAAAAAAAGAAGTTTAAAATACAAAGTAAAGAGGGGGGGCTTCACCCCACCCACTTAAATATACCAACTCCGAGATCGCACCACAGTGAAGGAAATGGCAAAGTCCCGAATATGGCCCAGTGATTTTTTTTACCTAGGGAAAAAAATTGCTGTTACGTGTCTTTGGGATTGTCTGCTTTCGCTCTTAAAGGGTCAATAAATCGGGTCAATATCATATGATCAAAGTTCCAAAACTTGGAATCATTATATGGACGAACTTTAATACCGAAGTCTCGGAACTTCGAACACACATAAAAACACACGCATGGCAAAGAGAGAGGTGGTGAAGGCTAAGGATAAGGCATATGAAGAGTTGTATGAAAGGTTGGACATTAAAGAGGGAGAAAAGGACCTGTACCGATTGGCTAGACAGAGGAACTGAGCCTAGAAAGATGTGCAACAAGTAAAGGTGATAAAGGATAATGAGGGAAA
This sequence comes from Protopterus annectens, assembly GCF_019279795.1. Classification (NCBI taxonomy): domain Eukaryota; kingdom Metazoa; phylum Chordata; order Ceratodontiformes; family Protopteridae; genus Protopterus; species Protopterus annectens. Next base: position 1,637,472,308 of record NC_056743.1, on the reverse strand, counting down.
CATATTCAGAAGTGAGAAGTGTGTGTTGAGCAGATGGAAAGAGTACTTTGAGGGGTTGATGAATGAAGAGAATGAGAAGGAGAGAAGGTTGGATGATGTGGGGATAGTGAATCATGAAGTGCAGTGGATTAGCAAGGAGGAAGTAAGGATAGCTATGAAGAGAATGAAGAATGGAAAGGCTGTTGGTCCAGATGACAAACTTGTGGAAGCATCGAGGTGTTTAGGTAAAATGGCAGTGGAGCTTTTAATCAGATTGTTTAACGAAATTTTGGAAAGTGAGAGGATGCCTGAGGAATGGGGAAAAAGTGTTTTGGTACCGATTTTTAAGAATAAGGGTGATGTGCAGAGCTGTAGTAACCACAGAGGGATTAAATTGATCAGTCACAGCATGAAGTTATGGGAAAGAGTAGTGGAAGCTAGGTTAAGAAGGGACGTGATGATTAGTTATCAGCAGTATGGTTTCATGCCGGAAAGAGCACTACAGATGCAATGTTTGTTCTGAGAGTGTTGATGGAGAAGTACAGAGAAGGTCAGAAGGAGTTGGATTGTGTTTTTATAGACTTAGAGAAAGCATATGACAGGGTGTCTAGAGAGGAGTTGTGGTATTGTATGAGGAAGTCTGGAGTGTCAGAGAAGTATGTAAGAGTGGTACAGGATATGTACGAGGATAGTGTGACAGCGGTGTGGTCTACGGTGGGAGTGACAAATGCGTTTAAGGTAGAGATGGGATTACATCAAGCATCAGCTTTGAGCCCTTTCTTATTTGCAATGGTGATGGACAGGTTGATAGACGAGATCAGACAGGAGTCCCGGTGGACTATGATGTTTGCAGATGACATTGTGATCTGTAGTGAGAGTAGGGAATAGGTGGAGGAGACTCTGGAGAGATGGTGATATGCTCTAGAGAGAAGAGGAATGAAGGTCATCAGGACTAAGACAGAATATATGTGTGTGAATGAGAGGGAGGATAGAGGAATGGGGAGGATGCAAGGAGTAGAGGTGACGAAGGTGGATGAGTTTAATACTTGGGATCAGTAGTTCAGAGTAATGGTGAGTGTGGAAGAGAGGTGAAGAAGAGAGTTCAGGCAGGATGGAGTGGGTGGAGAAGAATGTCAGGAGTGATTTGTGACAGACGAGTACCAGTAAGAGTGAAAGGGAAGGTCTACAAGAGGGTAGTGAGACCAGCTATGTTATATGGGTTGGAGACAATGGCATTGACAAAAAGGCAGGAGTTAGAGCTGAATGCGGCAGAGTTAAAGATGTTAAGATTTGCACTTGGTGTGATGAGGGTGGACAGGATTAGGAATAAGTATATTAGAGGGTCAGCCCAGGTTGGAAGGTTTGGAGACAAAACCAGAGAGGCAAGATTACATTGGTTTGGACATGTGCTGAGGAGGGATGCTGAGTATATTGGGAAAAAGATGCTAAGGATGAAGCTACCAAGTAATAGGAAAAGAGGAAGGCCTAAGATAACGTTTATGGATGTGGTGAGAGAGGACATGCAGGTGGTTGGTGTGACAGAGGAAGATGCAGAGGACAGGAAGAAATGGAAACAGATGATCGCTGTGGCAACCCTTAACAGGAACAGCTGAAAGATGATGATGATTTCATTTTTTAAGTTCTCAAATACAGACTTCCTCACTTTCAGGGATTTTACTTTATTTCATGCGGAGTGGATTAAAGCTTGGGTTGGTCTATGTATATTCAGAGGATATTCCACCAGGCTAAGTGGAAGGTGCCATACAACATTCTGCATCTTTGACAGATAATGGTAGAGAATGGAAAAGACGTTCCTTAAACTACTTGCACCAATTACAAATAGGGACAGTAAGCAAGCTTGATGTATTTAATAACATTTGAAACTATAAACTCAAAGAATAGCTTATCTGATGTAGAAGATTTGTAAAGTGCATGAAGAGATATTTTTCAACAATGTCTATTGCTTATATGTACACTAGTTTGAACAGCCAACCTAAATAAAACTAATCCTATACCATGGTGTCTGAGTCGTATGATGTTATCACTATCTTGACAACTAATATCTCCCCTCCTACATAATTTTATAACTTATTTCATAATATCTATTGAATCTTTACAAGCATATACAATACAGAAATCTTGAACTCCTTGTACACCTTTCTTTACTGAGACTTTAAGTACACTAAACTGCAATATCAACCAATTTACTTCCTGCAATTGTTATAATTGTTAGTGTAAATATACACCTGTCTTATATTGTTTTTTTCCTGAGAAGTGTAACTGTTGTTTTTCTGACATTTGCCTGAAATTCACTTATTAATATAAATTTACTGTGATGGAATGCTTCTCCTCAGGCCTCCACTGAAAATGGATTCTGCCCAGTTGAACTTTATATTCAATAAAGATGAATTGTTTGTTTGTGTCTTTCGGCTTTTCCCGGTTAGGGGTCGCCACAGCGGAACTCCGGTCTGCTAATGATTGGTAGTTGATTTTTATGTGCCGAGTTACCAGCCCTGATGCACAACCTTCAACGAAGGTACACCCATTCACGCATGTCTCCACGCAGAATACGCTCTAGCTGAGAATCGAACCCGACAGCGTATGAATAAACACATAAATAAATAAATAGTATCCCAGAGGGAACTAGCACAGTTTCTGAGTACTAAAAGAGTGCATCTTGAGAAAACCTACATTTGAGTTGTGATATTCATCATTGTTTTCATGTTTTTCATACTGGATTTAAGTTAATCACAGATATGAAGAAAGCTTTAAAAGTAATGTAAAAGTATGAACCACAAGTATAGAAGGTACTGAGTAGAACTGAGAACGCTATATGGAATGAAGGGCAGAACAGAGTGATCTAAGAAATTGTGTTTAGGATCTTTAAATAAGTTAAAAATCAGTGTATAATGAAGACTTGAAAGTATATACTGCAGAAACAAAAATAGGCAGAAAAACTTAGAAGATATGCAGATAAATATAAAGGAAAAGTACAAAATAAGCAATTTATTGATGAACCAAGAATGTTATATAGATAATTGGGAACAATGCAAAAGGAACTGAAAAACTACCAAAAAAGAACTAGATATGTTTTGGAGAAATATCTATGAATATCATATGAAATATAACAAAGATGCTAAATGGACAGAAGAACTAAAAGAAAGAATAAGATGTTCAAATGCACAGGATATGAAATGGGGTGAAGTAATGGCCAGAGAGACTGAAACACATTTAAGAAAAGCTCCTAACTGGAAAACCCCAGGGCCAGATGCAATGCCTAACTTCTGGCGAAAAATATTAACATCTTTACATGAAGATTGAGCCATGAGTAAGAACTATTTATATGGGCATCCTGAAAAGACACCAGCCTGGTTAACAACAAGAAAAAAAAATACTCCTACTTAACAGCCAACATCTAAGCTGTCCTAAAAACTATAGACCAACAACTTGCCTTTCGACAATGTATAAAATATACCCTGGAATTGATGCCGACAGAGTTTATAATCATTTAGAAGAAAAGTCAATTATGACAGTAGAATAAAATCATAACAAAAGAAAGTCATAGGGAACAAAGGATCATTTGTTGTTAAATAAAATCATAATGGTGAACTGTAAAAAGGGAAAGAATCTAAGTATGGCATGGATAGACTACAAAAAAGCATTTGACAGTATCCCACATTCATGGATAAAAGAGTGCTTAAAAATGTACAAGATACACCCTATACTCATCGATTACATTACAGCGACTACGAAACAGTGGCAAGCCCCTTTGCAGTTAAGCCACGATAAAGGACAAATTATTATTCCAGGGATAAACATTCAAAGGGCGGTATGTTAGAGTGATTGTCATCACTGCTCTTTTGTCTTGCCCTTAACCCATTAAGCTGTCTACTTAACAGATTAGATCATGGCTACAATTTGGCTCCTAGAAAACAACAAAGTGTAAAGGCTTCTCATCCTTTTTAAGCTGATTTAAAACTGTATAGTTCACCAGATGAGGAACTGAAATCACAACTACAAGTGGCCAAAACTTTTTTAGAAAATATAAGCATGTAATACGGTCTTGATAAATGTGCAAAAGCAACCTTTAAAGCAGGAAAGCTGTAGCACCAAGAAAACATCAGTTCAGGACAGGAATGTGATAACAAAGAACTTGAGCAAGAGGGAGTGTATAAATATTTGGGAGTTGATCAAGAATTAACAAGAAAACATGAACAAATGTGAATAAAACTTAGTAAGGAATATTTTAGAAGACTAAAATGAATAAATACTGAAAATAGCATTGACATCTAGGGAAAAAAAGTTCAAGCTATAAACCAATTTGCTTTTCCTGTCCTAACTTATAGTTTTGTGTGACTAACTGGGGCCAAAAGGTGTTGGATCAGTTGGACAGGAAAACAAGAAGGATGCTTCGTGCTCATCAAATGATTTGCCAAAATCAGTGCATACCAAAACTATATATTCCCCATTCTGAAGAAGGTTTGGGCCTCCTTGAAACTGATTACATGTATAGATCTGCAATCGTGGAACTGCATACATATTTGCTGACTTCAGAACACCCAAACGTAGTGAAAGTTTTGAACCTTGAGAAGAATAAGTCTAACTTGACATCCTTGCTTAGTTTAGCAGATGCAGTCCACGAAAAGAAGACAAAAGTAGCACTGATCATTGAAATTGCCACACCCAGTGACTACAGTGTTCTACATACAGAGAGACACAAAGTCATAAAATACCAGGATTTGCAGGGAGAAATGAAGGCAATGTGGAAGAAGGATACCCAGACAGTTTCAATAGTAGTAGGAGCAACAGATCTTATAAAAAAGAATTTACAATCTCACTTATATATGTTACTGATATATGTAACTCCATATGAATTGCAGAAGGAGTCATTACTGGGCATATTGCAGGTGCTGTGATGAGCACTTCTGGCTAACATCAGAGGTTGAAACAATACTGATTTCATGAACTTGAATCAAACTTTGATTTGGAATGGGGTTCATTCCTGTCATCGTATTAGAAGCCCAAAAGACTTTTGTCAAAATTAAAAATAAAAGAAGCAAAATGCTGTAAGTAGAATGATCAGATTTGCTGAGCAACCCAAGAATAAGAGGGTTTCTCTCTTTAAAAAAGTGTCAGAGTTTGCTTTCTTTATTGAGTGGAATGAACTGAATAATCAAAGGACTTGTAGTTGCTTGCTGTGCTCAGCCATAAATGCTTGCTGTTCAAGATGGGTGAAATGTTGAACATGTTTTGTTATGGAGATTGGAGGGGTTGCCTTTGTTTCCTTTGGAGATTGCCTGTATTAGCTACAAAGCATGCTGTCTGTGGACAGGGTGGAAATAAGCTCTTATAAGTTCTGACTGGTTAATTGGTAAATAAATAATTCAACTGGCAGTGATTAAATATACAAAACAGGTAGTAGTATGTCAGAGTTCCAAGTCATAGAAACCAATGTTACAGAAATAGCATGGAATAATGTTGGTTATTGAATGGAAACTAAGTTTTATAGAAATCTGGCAAGTTTTTGAGCCACTCAAGGCTAAATGCACAAAAACAGACTGTGTGCAATGCTAGGTCGTTGGTGCTTACTTTTCTTATAAATACTGTTCGTGCTAAAATTTCAGTTCACTATTGAAAATGTTCAAAAAGCATTTACTGCAAATTAATTTATCATCTCTGTTGAAGAAGTAAAGAATATTAAAAAAAATAAATAACTAAATAAAAAAAAAAAATCTATCATTGTTTGTGACTGAATAATGCAGGAGTAATTGCAAAGATATAAACTGACACAGATGGTGGATAACGTTTGTATAACAGAATGTTAGTGGTGTAACTAATCAATTTAAGAAGAATAGACTGTATCAGTCTATATTAGTTCAGCAAAAACCCGTTTCAGTAAACAGCTGTTTACGGAACGTTAACCACCGAAATCTAACTCCCTCAAACAGCCATTTCAGTGAATTTTTTCCAAGGGGAAAAAAATTCTTGGCCATCATCAGGAATTTCCCTTTTTTCCCACTGTAGTGTGATCTCAGAGTTGGTATATTTAGCTGGGAGGGCACATTGGGGTGTGGGGGTGAAGCCCCCCACTTCGGAGAGTTTTACATTTTGTGAGACTTTAGGCTGGCCAAGCATTTTTTCCCATAGGAAAATATTCGCTGGAATGGCCGCTCAAGGGAGTAAGGTTTTGGTGGTTAGTGTTTGGCAAAGAGCCATTCACCGAAACAGGTTTTTGCAGAAGTAATATAGACCTGACTATATACCTATCTAACACTAAGAAAGCTCATACCATGGATGTTTTGGGGAGATGATGAAATATCTCTGGACATGAGGAACAGCCTCTTCTTTTCATAGGTTCATAGGTTCATATTGTCTTAGGTTGGTACTAGGCTATTGGTCCTAGGGCCTATACAAATCTAACCAAACAATTCTCCAGATATTTCTTCCCACAATATTTACTTCCCTGGAACCCTGTCTAGCAAGATGACTGACGTGATCCCTGGGGTAAATTTCCTATCTCTCATCTAATCGTCGAGGTTCTTTTTAAAGAGGGCCAAGGAGGCACCCTGCTTGACATGTATGGGCAGTATATTCCAGAGTATGGGGAGTCTCTGGGTCAGGAACCTATCCCTCCAGCATGTTTTGTTCATTGTGATGACAAGGTTTAGATCCCTGGAGTGTGTGGCTCTGAGGGATTGGGATTTCTTTAAAGGGAGCATGTCCAACAGTTCAGGGCTTAACACGGCATTGTATGTTAAACAGAGATCGCCTCTCAGTAGACAATATGCCACAGAGTATAGCTGGAGTTTTTTTAGATGGTCAGCATAGAGCATCTGCTTTAGGCCTGGGATTCTTTTAGTGAGGTATTTCTACGGCCTTTCCAGCTGTTGCAGATGCCTTGTGAGGTACATACCAAATGGGACGTTGTACTCTATAATTGATCTAACGAGGGATGAGTGCAGTGGAACAATGACATCCTTTTTTATAGATGAAAAGCCCTTAGTGATGAGGCGTGCCACATAGAAGGATTTCCTGACTGTTGTGGCAATGTGGTTACCAAAGGTGACACCACTGTCCACCTGTGTCCCTAAGTCTCTCATCACACTTTCAGTGTTTAGTGTACTGCCACCTATGTGGTAATTCATGAGTACATGTTTTTCCCAAAGGAGATAACTATACATTTCTTGGTATTAAGCTTGAGCCCATGGCTCTGGCACCAAGTATTTGTTTCTGTAAGGTCCTTTTGTAGAATATCCACATCATTTGGGGATTCAATAATGGCTCCCAGTTTGCAGTCATCTGCAAACTTTATTAGCCAGAGTCCCTTAGTGTTGGCCTGTACTTCAGAGAAGTAGATGCTGAACAAGAGTGGTCCCAGGACTGAACCCTGAGGTACTCCACTTGTCACTTGTCTGGAGCAGGATTTGGTGTCGGCTACTTTTAAGTCTGGGTTCTGTCAGTAAGCCAGTTGGCAGTCCATCGAGTGATATAGGGATTTATGCCCAGCTTAGTAAGTTTATCTATGATTCCAGAGTGGGCAATGATGTTGAAGGCCTTGGCGAGGACCAGATAGGCTGTGTGGCCTGCCTTACCCTCATCCACAGCTCTGGAGACTGATTCAAAGAAACCATTCAGATTCCGGAGACAAGATCAGCCCTTCACAAACCCAAACTGGGTGGGGTCCAGTGTTTGAAGGTTGCCAATGTCTTTGTTTATAAGTTCCATGATAATGCGTTCCCATGATCCAAGGTGGATCCCCCCCTGTGGAGTGGGATAACTGTAGCTATGTGCCACTCAGTGGGCACAAAGCCTGAGGTGAGGCTATGATTAAACATGACACTTAGGTGAGGTGCCAGTTCATTTTGTAGTTCATGTAGTACACAGCCTGGGATGTCATCTGGTCCCATGGATGCTGTATTCTTAGCTTTGGAGAGTGTGGTTTCTACCTGCGTGGCCATGATTACCGGAATTTGGCAATCTTTTGGTATTGAGATGGGCCCTTTAGAGGGTGAGAGTGGGGTGAAGTTGGCACTAAATCGATCTGCCAGGATATTGGTAATATCCTTGGTATGAGTATATTTAATGCCATTGTGTTGTAGCTCAGAGCAGATCTGAGCATTGCCATTTAGATTCTTGACATAACTATAGAATGCCTTGTGGTTGTCTTTAAAATCTTTGCAATTTTATTTTCGTAACTAGCTTTGGAGGATTTTATGAGGGATCTCAGCTTCTTACTGAGGCTGGTAAGGGATTTTTTTGCATCTTGGGACTTTCCCCTTTTCTGCAACAGTTTCTTCCTTCTGTTGTATAATTTGTTTATGGCAGGGGACTACCAGATTGTCTTCTTTTTTTTTGGAGAAGAGCATCTTGGTTCTATTTGGGATGGCAGGATTCATGCACAAGTGGATGTGCTCGTTCAGTGCCTTAGTGTAGGATTCAGCAGTTGAACTTTCATCTCCTGTCTGCATGGGTGCCATGAAGTTTGTCACTTCATACTTGAGTAGCATGAAGTTGGCTTTGGAGAATTTTTTTACGGAGGTTTCCTTACTGGGACAATGACAACAACAATGATGTTATTACTTCAGAGCTATTGCCTTTTTACATGTTTTGCATGTGTTAAAAGATATGGATGGCTGTTCAGAGGGCTATTAGGGTTCAGCTATTGTGACAATATAAAATATTTGCATCCCACCTGGGACTACAGAGAGGGAGGTTAAGGAGATGATGAAAGATATGATAATATTTCAAGATGGAATGGCAATTTATATGTGTGACTACAACAATGTGATTAGTGTGATTGTAGTAAGAGGAGATCCCAGAAATTAAATGTATTTTATATTTCAGATAGGGAATTGCATAAGTGTATATACTAAATTCATGAGACTTACCCTCCATCTCTTATATAAAAAGAACTTCCACACAGTATGCATAATTATTCTACTAGGAATGCAAACATCTCGGATAGATAATCTGACCCATACAGCAGAGGGTAAAGCCCTTTTTATGCCCCAGATTACCTTTATTTAACTAGCACTATGGGTAGTTGAAGGGACAAATTGAAGAGGGTGGGACTGGGCAGCCAGCAATACCTCTCCCCAGTCCTAAATTCGAGTGTAGGTTGGGAGAATTGCAATTGAGACTTTATGAAGGTAAGGAAGGTTAATGGGTGGGTTAGACAATGTAAAACAGGAATTAGAAGGTCTACTGGATAGATAATATGAGTTTATACATCAATACTTGAAGGATAAGCATTTTTTCCAGCATACTAGATTAATAGTAAGCAATTACATGGAGACTAAGACAAAAAAGGTTACAGAGAGTTATAGTAGGATTCAAAACAAGCAAGGTATGCAGTTCATTAGATATACTGTCATGACAGTAGTGCATTTAAGCCAGTATTTTATCCATTTACATGGGACACAAATGCAATGGGGTGAATGTAAGCATATAATAGAATAATTTAACAAGCTCAGAGTTTATCTACAGTAAGCTAGGAGGAAGCTGGATAAATAGTCAAATCTAACACCTTCAAGTTTCAAAGGAGGTTATTTTGAGTCAGGCAATAACATGTGAAGAAGTGATGGCCTTCTAATTGAAGTGTGGAGGCTTTTACCAGAAGAGATTTTACCCCAGGCTAGTGTAGCTTTACAATATAATGTTAGAAACTAAACAATCTCTGATGTTATGGTAGTAAGAAGTAATGGTAATGGTAACAAAAGAAGGTCAACACCTCAGTATACCATCATCCTATAGGCTAGTCACAGTGTTAAAGCATGATTCTAGATTATTCGTGACAATTCTGGAAAGGAGAGTGGCTAGAGTAATACCAGTATTAGTAGATAGTGATCAAAGTACATTTGTCATTTGGAAGACAAACACTTGATAATATTTTAAAGACTGACATGCTGATGCAAAATTCAGTAATGGTGGTGTGCCTTGATGTAGAGAAGGCTTTCCACAGAGTGAATGGAATAGTATTAGTTGATGCAGGACTTGGTGGAATTTGTTTTTTTCAATATAAGTAATCGAGATGATAAAAACTGTTTTTTTTAGACCCAAAGGTGAAATAATACAAGAGAATGGCAACAAGTCTGAGAATATTTAGAGGAATAGCACAGGGATTTTCTATTTAAGTTCTATTTTACCAGTACTTATCCATAGGTTCTTCAGCCATTGGCTATGTTGATTAGGTAACTGGATTCAAAGAGTTATAAAATAAATGAAGAGACTTTCAAACTGGAATTGTTTGTTGCTAATGAACTGTTGTGTTTGAGATCAGAAGGTCGGTAGGTTATTGTAAATGTTTCATGTGTTTTGTATGATAGGTGATTATAGGATAAGAAAGAAGAAATTGAGAACAGCGGTGATACATTTTCTCCTTTCTTTGTGGTTGCAAAAAGGTTATAAGTATTTATGAAATAAGGAATATATTACATGTTTGGGAACTTAGGGAAAAAAAGATGGACAGATTGAAGAACATTTAAAAAGGTGAATTTTTTGATGTGGAAATAAATAGGTTTGGACCTTGATCAGAGAATTCAAGCAACCCATTTTTGTATCACTATTGTTGCTGTATGTGTTTCAAACATTTCCTAATGAAGTACTAGGAAATTTCCTGAAATTAGTAAGTAATGCGATTTGCAGTTATATTTCAGAAGGAGGCTCGTCTAAAATGTCATTGGATAGGTTAGTGCTGCTAAAAGGAATCAGGTAGACTGAGTGTACCAGATCTATGGGTGTATTATATTCACAGAATAAATTAACATATTATAATCACTGTCAATTCTAAATTAAGATATAAAATGGAAAACATTGGTGATGAAGATGAAAGAAAGGTTTGATAAATGTGTTTTTTGGATATTGTATTAGTGATCAGTTGAGATGGAAGTTGTGAAGACATATGCAATGACTTTTATGTGTAATTTATTTTAAGTAGGTGAAATGTTATTTCTTGGAAAAATTAATCGGGTTATAAACATTACAGAAGACAGTCTGAAATCACTGAAGAAATAGAAAAATGAAAGTAAGTTTTGGGGAGCTACTGTAATTGGATGAAGAGTTATGTATATCGGCACATGTGCAACAAAAGCATCGTTGTGATTTTGCAATCTATGTCTGTCCCCATCATCTCCCATGATTATGAACTTTGACTTGGGACCAAAAGGATGAATCCAAAGTAAAATGCATTACAAATGAGGCTCCTTTGTGTAGTTCAGTGTACATATCTCTTTAAGAAACCTCCTGTGGGCATGTACTAAGTGTATTGATTACTGAGTGCGTGCAGGGACAGAGTGCCATTTTGTGTTAAGATGTAGTGTAAGCATGTCTGTGTTTAAGCTCTGTTTGTTAATTAGTTTATTTACACTTATTGAAGCTGCTATCCATCCTGATGTGTTTTCATGTAATAAAGCTTCTTGTATGACCATCTGCTTGCCATCCTTGGAGTAAGGGATGAGCGACACTTTGTATGGTTGCTGGGCTTAATCCCCAGATGAGAGTGAGGAGCTCTGAAATATGGGAAAATCTTTGAAGTAGGGCTATAACTCCTCAAGATTAAGAGGAGACCATTGAGGTGGTTTGGGCTACTAGTAAAGATGGGTCTTAGTTCCTACTATGGGAGGTCTACCAGAACCAGCTCTTTGGAAGGAGGAGCCAGGATTGACACAGGATCCACTGGAGAGATTATATTGGTCAGGTAGCCTTGAAATTAGAAGGGTGAGTTGGAGCTTGTTATTGGGACAAAGCAAATCCTGCTCAACTTCCTACCATTAGAACTCTCATCAGGATAAGTAGTTTAGAAAATGGATGACTTGTGGAAGTATGAGGGGGCTGATTAACATAGCTCAATATGCAGGTTTGTCAACCATATTAAAATTTCCTCTACCATAAATTGTGTTATTAATGATTAGAAGCTGCAAGAAATTAGCAGGGCATATAAAACAGAGAGATTAATAGAGAATATAGGGTAAACAAAATGAAAAGATGAAAAAGAATGGGTCATCTGCTAGAAGCAAAGATTAACATGCACACATGGAAAAGTATTTTCTAGATGTCTAGATATACTACAACTTTCATTGTTTGAGAATATTTGCAAGGAAGTATCATCAAAAATATATTTTATAGTCTGCAGAGGTTTAGGAAAATGTTCTGAAATGTTACTGCTCATTCTAGGAGGTATGCCTAAGGTGCGTTAAGCATGTGGGAAAGTATCTATTTCTGCTGCTCATGCTTAACTATCTGTGTTCAAAGATGAACTGCTGAACCGGATAATGAGATTATTACAATAGGACTTACAACTCATTAAAGATATTATACAAATGGGATGGGGATAAACATATACAGTATTACAGAGTAGATAATGTGATATTATTTGTAGGGATGCATCAAGAAAATACCCAACAGTTAAAACTGTTAGAGGGACCATGGAATAAATACATTTTAGAGGAAGCCAAATGGCAAAGAGGATTACTTGGCAAAATTATTTATGCAAAGTGAAGCAACAGAAACTTTAAATGGAGACTATAAGTTATGGGGGGGGGGGGCGATGCTAGAATTGGTGAAAACCTCTGATATTGAATAAACTTTTATCATTAACATTGTAAGTATAGTAAATCCTCTACTGTAAGACTAGAAGAGTCTATCAGGAAAAGGAATATTAGAAGATAATGACTTATGGATTCAGAAATAAAGCAAGCAAGTTCAGAACAATTGTTGTTGTAGTCACTATCGATTTATTTTCAAATTTAGACAGGCATTGCTATTTTAGTTGCATTCAGGTGCTGAAAATGGAAAATAGAAATGAGTATGAAAAGGTATATGATGATGATTATACTTGTAAATGTACTTTGCATTGTTCTGATTGCTGAAATGGGTTACTGACATTGTTTACTTCTTGACTGCTGAATAACTAAATCCTGTTTTCCAATAAAAAGCTGCTTAAAAGGAGTTGATAAAACTAATATGAGAAACAATGAATCTTGCATAATGCTACAGATGGCTAAGTTCCCCTGTGGAATTTGGCAAGATGGTTATATAAAGAGCATGTATAATGATTTAGAATGATTAGAGTATTGCTAATGAGTGCTGACATTTGTGGGCCAGGAAGGAGTAAGGAGTGGATGTAGACAAGGTCAGGAAGACAATAAACATATAGAGGAAGGCACATTGTTAATACGTTCTGTTAAGCTCTATAGTTGTACATCAGAAAGATTAAAATAGGTAGTACCGGACAATAAAATACAAGTTCTCTTTTTTATAAACAAAAAAAAATGTTATTGAATTATTGCTTATGACATGAGCATTCATGTATTTGTATTAATGAAAACAAACCATAGTGATATATTTTAAGTTACAAACATTATGCATCACATACGATCTTCTATACTGTCATTGCCAATCAAACTTTAAATAACTCATTCAATTCTTGCTGTCCCTTAAACCTCATTCCTCCTCCAAAACATTATTCTGCATGTATTGTTCCAACAATTCAATTTTGTTATGTCATTTGCTCCTACCTTTTTCTAAAGATTCCACTTCCAGTATTTTTTTTTACTATATTCATTGCTCCTAGTATGGTTGGTTTAGACTTTGATTTCCATTTTCTAGGAATTGTTTTATTTTTTTGACAGAGACAAGAATTATATTTAATAAGGCCTTACTATGTCTATGGAATGCAGATCCTGCATCACAGCTCAAGAAAATATTTCCTTAGTTACACCAATTTGCTCACCCAGTATTTCTGACAGAGTAGTCTGCAGGAAATTTTTAAAGTCTGCCAACTCATTTCACTCCTAAAAAATTATGTTCCTAATTATCTCTTTCTTCTCCATCGCACCTCCAACATTTGCAATCTACATGAGGAAAAATTATTTGCAGTCTGCTTGGGGTAAAAATGCAAGTTCTCTTGATCCAAAATGAAAACACATGCTTATGGAATATGCCACATAGCTAATATAGATCTGTTACATATGCTTTGCTCTTGTCCTCTGGTGAAAAGTCAGTCATGCCTTTGTATAGACAGAAGGATACAACATGTCTTTATATTCCATTCAATACTGAAACAGGTTTGTTGTGAATATCAAAAAAATTTGAAATCAGACCATAGTAGGGACTTTAATTAAGTTTTGTACTAGTGCTGAAAGGCAGAATTTTTGCAACGTTAAAAAAGCTTTCAGGAAGTTCATGTGCCATTCCCTGCACAGTCTTAAACTTAATCATCCTTTCACTGGTTTGAGTTTACAAAATATATTTCAGGCTAGATTTTGTTTCCATATTTACTTTGTTATATTTGTAACTCCTACTGGTTTCTGTGTAAGATATGCAGGTTTTTTACAACCTCAATAAAGCATTTTAGCCACAAATGGTGGGAAACTCATGTTAACAAAGTGTGGCTACAAGCTATCTCTCATAATGGAGATTATAATCTTTGGTCTGTTGGTGAGAATGTCATGATCTATGTTAAGTATATTGACTAAATGTGTGTCTAGGTACTTGATGTGTGAACCACACAGAATATGATATATCATCCATCCATCATGCACTTGTCTATACAGTCACTGAACCGGTTGTTCTGCTGAAGGCCACTGTGGCAGTAAGCTGAGAAGCCTAGTTCAGCTTTTCATATTTATAACAACAGTTTGCAGCACATTCCCTGGAATTGCTAGGCGTTCCTGAGTGAACTGATAGGTAGAATCTCTTCAATGAGTTCTGTTTCTGCTCTCTAGCCACCTCCCACCTTGGAAGATACCCAGGAATATACATACAAAGGGTTCAAGCTGACTCAATTGACTCTTCTCCACATGATCACCAACTTTCTCATTCCATCATGCAGAGTAAGCTCAGGTGTCATGGAAATGAGCCTCCTTTCTGCCATTTGCATCTGTCATCTCACTGTCTCAGTTACTACCCAAATCTCAGAACCACTGGAGAGGTGGATACACAGACTGACTTGTAAATAATGATCTCCTGCATTTTATTCAGCTATCCCTTCACTACCACACAACAGTGCAACTCCTGCAATACTGTCACCACTGTACCCATCCACTGATTAATCTTTCCTTCCATTCTATTTTCATTTATAAATGACACCAAAACTTACTTACACTCCTTCACCTGTGGTAGCTGCTTCCTCATCACCTGCAAAGGGAATTCATTCTTACCTGGAAGAAAACCATGACTTCCGCTGAAGAGGTGCTGGTTTTTATCCCGACTCTTTCATAATCAGCAGCAAATCATTTTAATGCATGCTGAAGATCTGGGTCTATATTACAAGGGTGAATGTTGTAATATCGAACCCAAATGTTTGAAACATGAAAATAGCATGGGGGTGTGGGGGGCAAAGTCCTCACATTAATTTAAGTTTAAAGTGTACGTTTTTTTTTTGTACCGGAACAGCGATTTTTTTTCCCTGGGGAAAAAAATCGCTGTTCTGTGTTTTCGTACTTTTTGGGTTTCGAACTTAACAGTTTGATATTACATAATTCGAACTCCTGTGAGTTCGACGATGTAATATAGACCTGAAGATCTCAGTCACATGAAGCTAATAAGACAACATCATCTGTAGACAACAAATATGCCACCATCACCTACACAATTTAAACATATCCAGTTTTTGACTATGTCTTAATATCCTTTACATGAAAATGCCAAACAGAAAGGGAGTAGGGCACACACTGGGAAGAATATTACTCAGAATGCAAAGGCAGTTAACTTAAATGTTAAATTTTGCTTATTCTCACAAAATACAGGAGATAAATTGCATGTAGCAGTGACGCTTGGATTAAGAACCATTGTAACACTATCCACAAGACATTCTGAGGTAAACAATCATATTCTTCTGCAATTCTACAGAACACATGTAGAAGGTACTGGCAAATTCCCGTGACTGACCCTTCCAATATATGTACAAAGCCAAAGAGTTATTTCAACATTACATGGCCAGGATTGAATTCACACTGCTCCTTCTGAATCAGTGACTTGACTATTGCATGAAGTCTTCTTTCAAAAACTAAATTTTCCAGGAAGTCTGAGAAATGTGATGTCTCAGTTACTGGAAGACATATTTCTCACACCCTTATTGAAAACAGAAACTGCTACAAATGTCTGGCAACCTAGAGGTATTATCCTAGACCTCCAATCATTATTCAGAATGTATGTTCACCATGATACCCCTAAATATTGTCTCAGAACTTCTGATTTTTTTTTTTTTTTTTGGGGGGGGGGGCGATGTCATCTACCTGTACGTCTTAACCATAGTCAAACTGTTGAATTGTCACAGTGACCTTATGTAACTAAAATGGATCCAATTCCACAATCTGCTACTTAAAATGGATGCAATTCCACAATCTGGTTCTTGCACTGCCTCCTTAAGTGAAGGCATCTTCACGGGATTCATGAGTTCCTCATGGTATTACTTTTACCATACAACAATGTCCTCCATTAATATCATCATTTTAGAGACTTGGTGAACGCTGCCTGGGCAATATCCTATCTCCTCCTCAAGAGTAGGAAGATGGATCACCAGAGCTTCATTGAAGCTGTACAAAAGTAATTGTCCTTCACCTCACCAAACTGTTTCACTGCTAGTCCTTCACTTTTTGATATCCATTTACTGGCTTGTGCACATAGCAGTAAAATATGGCTACTCCCCTGCTAGCACTGGACAATATGACTATTTTTTTCTTAACCTGCCAATTTCCTTCATTGTTATTGTCCACCAGTGGGTTCTAGGACTATTACAATGACAAGTGCTGAGAACCTTTCAGCCACAACTCTTTGTTACTGCCTCAACTACTGAGGCCATGTACAGGCTGCATTCAGAGTCCACATCCCTAACATCCCCTAACACATGGGAAAAGCTCTTCTGGAGCATTCGTAGTCATAATGTGTATTTATTATACAAAAAAATATATAAAATTGTAAAGAACAGCTATGGTTTTGTTTCATTGAACAGAAAAAAATATCTTGTGATATACATGAAAGCTTTGTCTCATTGGTGGTATTAATTTGTAGATATACAATCAAACCTATATAGTCTGCTCCTTTTGGATGTTCAGATAATAAATAATTTCAGGAGTTTTTAAAAGAATTTTAGTTACTCTACTATAAGGCATACCATTTGCCAAATGTCATGTTGTACCTTTATGGTTTGCTTTTCATACGGATTTATTTTATTTACCTCACTAACTGGTCTTCAAAGGTAACTCAGGAAATAGATTTGTCTTGTTATTCTTAACATTTTTTCATCCTTTATTCTGATTGAGTGATTGCAAAACTATTCCAAAGAGAATGTGGTTCATCAGATTACTTACTGTTTATTTCCAGACAATGGATGCCTGCAGGACAGCAAGTCTGCATAAACCGTAATAGTGAACCTTAAGGATGGCAACAGTGTGTATTATATCAAACTATACAATAACTCTCTTCTGCTGGATGTTATAGCTCATTTCTCTGTAATTAGGTATAACAGTAAAGACCAAGATTTATTTCACCACTCCATATCAAAATAGGTATTTGATGAAGATTTAAACTATGGGCATAGTTATGCATAGGTGAGATCCAGTGGGGTGGCATATTTCTTCAGTGTTTGAAAACGATTTAAATCAGGGTGAGAATGACACCACAGACCAAGGCAAACTCAGGGCCAGTTAAGGGGAAGGCAGAGTCTTTGATTCCCAACACCCAAAAAGCTGTAGTTTGTAGCCCTGGAAACCTGACTGTCATGGTTTGAATAATGGCCTGTATGGTAGTGAACCATAATGGAGAGATTTTCTTGCAGCTCTGTCGAATGTGGAGATAATCCACTTCTTGACAGCTACATCTTCAACACTGTGCCTTTTTAGAATGATCCCTTATTGCAAGTTTGAGTGGAGTTAGCTGACAATTATGAAACAGTTTAGGCTCTGTAAATATCATCAGTCTTCGGAGGTGTAGCTCAAATAATTTATTAACCCATTTTCCCAGGCTGAATTATGGATTATTAGGTCTAGAAGTGTGGAATATTTAGATATGAGTATCACACAATTGGCTTATAGGGTTCCATTGGTAGTTGATACCACATGCTAACCTTAATGGGTGGATGTGGATGCTTGTCTACAGCTACAGGATCAACTTGACCATGTACCCAGTGCATCCTAAATATACTGCCTGTCATTTGGAGTCTTTGAACCAACTGCTGCTATTAACTCTGCATGTTGCCACCAACTGTTGTGAAGTGGGGGTACTTTTCTGTCAGTGCCACAAAAGTAAATGGCCTATGGTGGAATTGGGTACATATAGCCTTTGCAGAAGTCCCACACTTAATTCAGTTAGACCGTTATGGCATTTGGTTACCTATTGTAATCATATAATTAAGCCATAGTGGGAAAAGCAATTTAAGACAAGGGTAGAGATATAATTTGACCCATGCATAAACTATAAACCATGCTTTTTCTCCACCCAGATCCCAAATCCTATGGGAAAGACTACATTGCACCCCTGAAGGATTGAGAAGTTATAACAGAAGCACCGACAAGATCCAAACTGGGGATGAAGGAGGTTGATCTGGATATTGTTAAGGACCACATAATTACTGCTATTCCATATGTTCTAAGATCTGGCAAATAAAACCCTCTCCACATTTTGGAGAATGTGAGGCACTTTCAACTTATTTTGGTAGGATTTCCTTACCACATAAAAGAGCTTATGCATGTATTACACTGAGTGATGAAATGGAATTGAACAGTTTGGAGAAGGTAGAGTAACACAAACAATATTTGTGGTAACACGTACATTTTGATGACCTGCCCTCTGGTAAGGAAAGGGAGATATCTGAGGTTTTATTGCTAAAGACATGCCTTTAAAACTTCTATACATCTCTACCATATTATTTTCCCCCATGGACTGATTACCCAAAGACATATATACCCTTAAATATTTAATTTCTTTCATTACAGATACAGGAAAGGCTGTCAGAGCAGACATGGCATTGTATATAGACAGAGTTATGAGGTCGTACACAAATTTGCTGGTGTTTATTTGCAGACCAGTATATTGCTCTGACTCCTGCAGAAATTTCAGAATTGAAGGGATTGTAATCTCAGAGTTAACCACCCAAACATCACAATCATTGGCAAACCAGGTTGTAATAGGAAATGAAACTCCTCCCATCTTTATGCCATAGTTCACATACCTTGATTGTAGACATAAAGCCAGTGCATATGCTGCCAACACAAAAAGGAGTGAAGAAAGTGGGCAACCTTGCCTTGTACCTCTGGCAATGGGGAAAGAGTGCTATAAGGTTTGGCTGGTGAGGATGCATGCTGAAGGCCTGTCATATAATAGTTTACACTTTATAATAAGGACCTGGGGGGATCCAAACCTACCCATTACCTCCCAAATACATTCCCATAAAATGGAATCAAACACTTTCTTAAACTCCAACAATAAGACTACAGCTGGTATTTGATTATAGCCAAATAATGCTTGCAAGTTTTACCAATGCAAAACCAAGTTCAGACTACCTGCTTCTTCCTTAATTAACCATAAATGGTTTTATCCAGTTAGAGTAGACAGCACTTTCTCAAGCCTGTCAGCTAAAAGCTTTGTAAAAATTATAACATTGAGCTGCAGAAATGAGATAGATCTGTAATTTTTCAGGTTTAGTGGGTCTTTGGCTAGTTTTAAGAACATTGTTACTTTGAAATAGCACATGTCAGGGAAAATCCTTTAGATACTGATTCATTAATTAGGTTATATTGTGACCCTGCTACTTCATCTTTAATACACTTATACCACTGTGCATTAAACCATTCAGTCTGGGTTGGTAGTTCCAATTTTCCCTAGAGTTATAGGTTTTTACAGAACAGCCAGTTGTTTAGGAGTCAAAGAAGGGAACTCTACTTCTTCCTACCAGAGAACTATCCTGGGTGTATCATAGCTTCCTAGCTGAAATTCTAGGACAAAACTTCTATTAATTGCATCCCTTTTGGTCAAGATTACTCCTGACTCATCCCTGACAGCAGTAATGGAAATTTACTGTTGCTTCTCTAAACCTAATAGCCAAAAGCTTGTTTTATGTAATTCCTTTCACCCACCAGAAAATATTTTATCTTTCCAATTTAGCCACTGTGCTGACATACAGCATCTGTCTATATTGCTTTGTGAGTTGAATATGCTTGTTAACCATGGCATTACCTGGTTTCATTCCACATTTCATTGCAGACTCCAACCCTATAATATATTATTCCCATAAATTTTGTATCTTCCATTGCTCACGCTTTTTTCTCTCTGAAAGTACCATATATTCCACTGTCTACACTGCTGTTTAAATGTCCTTCAAGTGTTCTCTCCAGTAGGATGCTACCCAAGTAGATGTCTGCTGCTTCAGCAATAAAGGGTCCATTCTCCACAAGTTAAAAATGTTGTGATATATTTGAAGATCTAATGCAACAGTGATCATGGCATGATCAGAAAGACCTGTTAATTCTAAACATGTATCTATACATCTAAATGAGTCTCTACAACTAGCAAGACAGAAATCCAATCTACTCAACACACCTCATTTTCCATTAATTGATGTTTGTTGTTTTCTCCAGATGTTGACTAAATATAAGTCCTGCATCTCCTTTATTAGGGCCCAGAATTTTGTTTTCGCTTAACCCTGTCAGTTGGTTGGCAATCAATCTATATACACATTAAAGTCACCCCCAAATAAGTATCATACATTTCTTTACTTAGTTTTTGAATTGCTTGTAGCATACCTCAAATTGGAGTGGGAATCATCCTCAATTTTGCCATAATAGTTGGCCAATATTTTTGTTCTTTGACCTGTATTCAGCAGTATGACTATAAACAACCTGCTTTATTTGTTATAAAATTATTCACTCTCCCACTCAAAGTATTCCAAAGTAAAAATACTCTGACCCCTTCCTGGCTGCAGCATCACTGATGTACACCAGATTGAAGCCCATTTAGCAAACACACACAGCATCCATCATTTTCATGTTTGCCTATGTTTACTGTGTGACGATAGAAGGTAATGCCAGCCATGCCAGGAAAAACAGTGGCAGTGGTTATGTAACATATACCAGCACAGCTAGCTGGAATTTTGTATATAATTGTATGCCATTTGTATATCAAACTGATTTTTCCAGATGCTTGTGCTGAAAATATATCTGTGAATTTTGCTTGTGTTAAAATGTATCAACAGTGTGCCCTGCTAGAAGGAAAATAGATGTACATGCATTATTGTAACCGGTGAAATGTACACATTGCAACATATACTCGAAGTGAAGAGGTTAATCTTAACCCACCTGACTTTGAAAATATTCTTGAAATTAAATTATTTTATTGGTCAAACCATAAATATGTTATTCCACAGTTTTGAAGGGAGCCAGAGATGCAATGTCTGTGCTAGAGAATAGGTTACATCTCCTGTAGGAAAAGTTAAACAGTTTTATGATTTCCAGTAGTTGCACCACATCTGAGCAAAGCTCTATCTGTGTCTATTGTAGCACATAGGTGATAAACCTTGGAAGATTCTAATGATGGGTGATAGTGCGGGAAATAGAGTCAGATGACCAAATGTATGTGACGTCATTCTGTACAGAAATAATGTTTTAATATTAGAGAAGACTGAAGTGTCATAATTATTCTGTATTCTGTCTTGGATCTGACAAGAAGGACCTTTCACCCATCTTGCCTTGCTCTATTCAGTAAATAGAAGCAGTAATTATTTCAGTCAATCAGGAATAGATAATGAGACTAGCTAAACATTGCGTTTTTATAACTGTATTAAACTTTCCATCAGTGTTATTTTTAATATTCCCTGTGAAACTCTGGTGTTTACTGTAAATACATATTAAGTATTTTCATGTTATTTTATTATTTATTATTAAATATATTTAAACTTTTCAATGTGCCTGGTAATTTTTAGAAAATTTTTAAGTTTTGAGAGTATTTGCACATATTTATTTGGTGATAACTCTGGCCACTCTTGAAAGCCTTGATGTTTGGTCAACATTACCATTTGTATTAATATTAACTTCACTCAGTATAATTGGATACCGTTCATGGAATGCCACAGAATTTACAAATGTCAAATCAGATTATACGTGTAATTGCCATTCACTAGTTAATCAGATTCTGCTGTTTTGGCCCAGGAGCCTTCTATTATTGTGATTTCCTCTATTTGAAGTTCAGGTAAGGAAAATGAGGAGTCATCCACATCTCCAGGGAGTTAGTCACTTTTGGCTCAGAAGGGGGACCATACTTACTGGATAGAGATAAAATAGTGGTAAAGAGAGTGGATTTAGCCCTTGTAAGCTTATTAGCTTTTCGTACAAGCTTTACCTTGCCTTTGTTATTTAATGGCAATTTAATGGGGGATTTGTTATTTAAGCAACCCTCTTCTTGTCACTGCTGAGCTGGATGGTGGTTTCATTACAACCTGGGCATATGACCCCTTGGACAATGTTTGTAGATAAGTGTTTACTTCTTGGGGTATATGGAAAGTAAGATAGGCAGTTCCTTTGGATAGAAATAAACTGGAAGGATAGCGAATCTATACCTGAAACCCCAACTCTCTGCAGTGTCATAGATGCTGGACTAAGGCCTTCCTCTTACATTATAAAGAAGCACTGTAGTCGGTGGAGGCTTTGAGTTGCTGACATGCGATTTGGAATTTAGAGACCAACTTCCTAGCTTTCCGCAAGGTGACTCCAGTCATAGAAGTCCAAGAACTTCACTATGAATTGTCTAGGGTTGTTGTTAGATGCATTGCTGGAAGGGATTCTGTGTGCTCACTTGATAAACAGCAGTTTTGACAAATCCAATAGCAATGCTAGGTGTGATTTAATAAAGTTAACTTGCTCTGATCCTTCAACTTGCTCCGGGAGACTAATTAAAGTGCAAGTAATTTCTCCTGGAATGGTTTTACATGTCTTCCAGTTTAGATTAAAGTTACACTGTGTGAGACTGCAAGTCTTGCATGGACATAGAATGTGATGCTGTGATCACCATCTGCTCAACTATATCCCATTGTTGTTGCTGTAGGGTAGGCTGAATGGGAGTAAGCTGTGCACCATATTTTACTGTTACAGACTTTATCTGTTGTATATCCACAGCAGGTCCCTTCATAATGGCAGAAAGAGCATTACTTGAGTCTCAGATAGCCTTAAGTTTCATTAGAGCAAAGCTTCACTTCCTTGATGATTGTTTCTCCATGTGGATGTGCATTCTTGGCTCCCATCTACGTTGGACTGGTAGTGACTACTATACTGTTCAATATGTTTTCTATCGTAATCATAGCCTAGATGGTAAATTGGCTCACAGTGTACATCAGATGTGTGCTGTCTATGCCAAAGCTAGGTTTAAAAAAATATATCAGTGGTTGGCCATGTTATTTATTATTATTTATTTATTTTACATTTGTTAACCGGGATGGTCCGACTGGATACATGTCCTTTTTCAGCGGAGGCCCGGGGAGAAAAGCTCCAACAGAGTTACATTGATAATTAGGTACAGTAAATGAGCTGAAAGAACTTAACAAAAACATAGACTATTTACATACAAGTACAAGACTGCCATTACTATTTCTGAGATTACTACAAATGTAACATTAATAACATATTAGCAAGGATGGTAGGCAGTATAATGACATAAAGTTAGACAGGATACATATTTCTTTATCACAGTATACAAAGTACTTATCATCTTAGCTAGTTATTTATGTTTTAGTTAATGGCACAGAGCTAGTCTGGGTTTGAGCAAGGACATAGCCAGTGTGACTTGAAGTGGAGTTTTAGACTATTTTTGAATTGACTTAGAGAAGTTGCAAGCGTGATGTTATTTGGGAGAGAGTTCCATATTTTACCAGTGGTGTTGGCAAATAGTCACCACCTAGGTTGAGAGATTTAGTTGTTTGGACAAGGAGTCTGTTTGCTGAGCGAAGGCAGCTTAGATTGGAGTAGGGAGTCATTAAGTTTTTTCATGCTGGGGTATTCTCAGGTTGTTTAAGGATTTTGAAGGCCTGTATGAGTTGGGACTGGTGAAGAAGGTGTGGGAATTCTATCCATCCAAGCTTTTTCAGGTTAGTACAGTGGTGTGTTCTGTAGGGTAGGCCTGTAACAAACCTGGCAATGTGATTATAGCAGGATGAGAGCTTGGCCACATCAGATTTGTTAAGGTGAGTGAGGACAGGAGAGGCATATAGTAGGGTAGAGAGAAGGTGTGAACGGGCTGTGGCTGCCCTGGCATTCGGGGTAAGGAAGGCTTAAATTCTGTATAGGGTCCCAAGTTTCTTGTTGACTGACTTAATGGCTTGGTTGATATGTATATCAAATCTGAGTTTATTGTCAATGTTTACTCCTAATAGCTTTGTATAGGTGTCTGGGGAGATGATGGTCCCATTATTGGATTTTATAGTGAAGTTTTCAGTCGGAGATCTATTGGTTGGGTAGAAGAGAAGTAACTTGGTTTTGTTTGGATTTAAGATCAGGAGATGGTTGGCAAGCCAGTTTTCAACTTTGGTGAAGCTATGTTGGGTGGCAGTTAGTAGATTTGCAAGAGAGGCATTGGAACATATTATAGTCGAGTCATCTGCATATTGAATGCAGGTGGCTTCAGGGATGACTGTTTGGATGTCGTTTATGAAGACTGAAAAGAGGAGAGGTCCTAATATGGAACCTTGAGGAACTCCTATGGTATTTGGTAGTAGGCAGGAGAGCTTATTTTGCCACATTACTGCTTGTTGTCTCCCAGTGAGGTAAGCTTGAAACCAGTCAAGGGCTGGAGTATCTAGATACAGGGTTTTTAAAGTATATAGAAGTAACTGATGGTTTATCATATTGAAGGCTTTTGATAGGTCCAGGAAGAGAGCGGAGGATATTTTTTTATTATTCCAGTTAAGATTAATGTTTTCAGTAAAAGAGAGGAGGGCAGTGGTTGTACTATGATGGGGACTGAATCCATGTTGAGAGTCTGTGAGTAGTTTATTTTGGGTTAGATAGAGCATTAGTTGGTTGTGCATGCACTTTTCCATAATTTTGGCAAGTGGTGATAGTATGGCTATAGGTCTATAGTTGTATAGTTCTGTGGATGAACCTCCTTTGTGGAGTGGAATAACATAGGATATTTTCCAAATTGAGGGGATTGAGGCCTCGGTTATGGTTCTGTTAATTAGGATTGAGATAGGGTAGGCTACGACATCTGCAGCAATTTGCAGGTATTCAGCCGGCAGAAGATCGGCTGAAAGGGTGGTTGGCTTCAGTTTTTTCAAAAGGGATCTGATAAAGAATGTGGACACTGGCTGGAAGTTAAAAGAGAGTGGTGAGTCGGGTATAGTGTTTATAGAAGTGTGGGAGGAGAAAGTTGGTTAGCTAATGACTGGATGGTTTCTGTGAAGAAAGTATTGAATGAATTGGCTATATCTTCTTGGCTCTTGTCAGATAATGTTCCTGGGGTCGGAGTAGTGGATTTGCCTGATTGGAGAAGTTTATTTATGCCTGCCCAGTACTTTTGAGGGTTATTCTGATGTTTATGTTGCAGATTGTAGAAGTAATTTTTCTTATCTAGTATGATGGCTTTTTAGTCTCATTTCTAAGTTGTTGGAATTTGATACGATCTAGGGTAGTTTGGTAGTGCCATTTATCCCACGCTTTGTCTCTAGTTGTTATTTTGGTTTTGGTGTCTGTTGTTAGCCAGGGTGCTAGTTGAGTTTTAATTCTTATTGAGTCAAGTATAGTAAGGAATGAATTGTTAAATGATGACACTGCCTCATCAAGGGAAGGAACTTTAGTTTTGTCCAGTTACATGATTTGAGTTCAAGTTGAAATTTAGTTGGGTCAAAGTTTTTCTTGGATCTGATAGACCTATAAATAGGTAAGCTTGTACAATTAATTTTGTCTTTCATGATGTATGTGAGCAGGTGATCACTAAGATCATTAGGGAGAGTTCCAGACATATAGTTCTGGGGATGACTGTTGGTGAGTATCCAGTCTAGTATACTCTCTTTTTGGTTATTGTTACCTGGTGGTAGATGATATTATCTGAGAGAATCCATGTAGGTTAACAGGGATGGGGTTGGACTGTGCTGTGCATTGGTTCCAGTCAATATTAACATGGACAATCGTGTCTTGAGGGTAGTTGTTGGCTATCCAATGTAGAATGACCTCTAGTGTTTCTACATTGTTCCCAGGGGGAATATAGGTGACAATTAGGTTAATGCCCTTATGATTATTTAGCAGAATTTTTAGAGCTAGTATTTCAGCGTTAGAGACCTGGGGGGGTTGTATAGGGTTAGTTATGATGTTAAGTGTGCTATTATATAAGACGGCTATTCCATCTCCTCTTTTCTTTACTCTATCCGCCCTAAGTATATTGTAACCAGGAGGCAGGATCTCATTGTCTTTGGCTGATGGCCGGAGCCATGTTTCAGATAGACACATTATGTTGGGGAGGTATGTGGCTAGTACAGCATGCAGGCTATGTATCTTTTTGTTTAGGCTTCTAATGTTTAAGTGGCATATTAGGAGGGAGTTGACCAGTCGGTGGGAGAGTGGTGGGCTGGTAGGATTTTGAGTTAAGGTTGGGCCTGGATTAGGATGGATGTCCCCATCTTTGGTTATGTTTTTTCTTAGATACGCTAGTAGTCTAATAACTTTGAATAGTAGTTTTAGTTCATATTTGGATTTTGGTGTTGATTGGAGTGGTTTTTAGAAGCAAGTGGTTGGAATTTATAATTTTTGGGGTAGTGTAGTAGTGGGCAAGTTCCTCAGTGGAGGTAGGGGTTCTTGGTTTGGCATTTTGGATAAGAGAAACCTACGAATGTGAGATTTTCATAGCTAGTAAGAAAGTATGGCAGAATTAAGAGTAGTAAGATAAGAGGAAGGAGTTTATAATTATTTATAGACATGTTATATGTCATCAATGGGTGGGGTCAATGTGCTTCAAAGGAATAGTAGTGGTTAAACAGTAAAGTGGTGGGGGGGAGGAAATTGGAGAGGAAGTTGTGCAGGTTGGAGAGGAAGTAGGGGTGTGGCCTAGTGGCTATAAATGTAGACACAGTGGGGGCGGGTGGTATAAGGGGGCAGGGAGGGAGCTGGGCGGCCCGAAGCGCGGGCGAGCAGCGGAGAGAGGCTAACCCAGTCCCAGTTTTTGGTCCTATGAGTGGGGTAAATAGTCTGATAGTGTAAGTAAGCAGATTGGAGTACAGGCTTGAAATTCAACATAAACATATACAGTTGTAAAATGTCTAATACAATTCAACATAAATAGGCATTTACAGTTGTAAAACACTTACTGAAAAGACACTGAGCCTTCATGGGGCCTGTAGCAGAGTGGATTGTAGTTTTACAAATGATGCCTGCCACAGGTAATATTTATTAACTCTGGGATTGTCTTAAGGTAATAAACAGGGAAGGGGAGGGGAGAACAAGGGTGTGAGCAGGCAGTTCTTTGTACTGCTGCTAATGAGCCAAAGCAAGACAAGTATGTGTTAAGAACAATCACAATTGACCAAGGACTGCTCTGAAACTGTAAGTCTTGTCTTAATTTCTCAGGTGGAAAACCAGGATAACCTTGTATCAGTAGGCTACTGTGGTATAGTTTAAATAAACAAACACACAGTATTGATCAGTTATTGATACTATTTGCTAACAGAAGGGAATAAGAGAAAGTGGAAGATGTGTGTGTGTGTGGTGGTGGTGGTGGGGGGGGGCTGCTTACAGCCAAAGCACAGTGCTCTCTAGGGGAAAATGAAGATTGGCTCAAACAGTTAGACACATACTCAAAGTTAACTGTAGCTGTTTGCAGACAGTTCAGACCCGGACTGCACTTTTCTTATAGGAATGTTAAAGGTGGTACCAGAGTTGAATACGTAAGAGTGGTGTTAGGTTCAAGGTTAACTGTAGCTGTTTGCAGACAGTTCAGACCCGGACTGCACTTTTCTTATAGGAATGTTAAAGGTGGCACCAGAGTTGAATACATAAGTTTAAGTAAGTAAGTATACGTAAGTATAAATAAATACATAAGAGTGTTAAAAATGTTTAATCTCCTAGGAGGGCATCTGTGGAAATCACTAGGTGACTACTTCTATGCACGTACCCAAGCACACACTAGCCTTGTTATGCTTCATGTTTTATAACTCTATAATAAAGGCCATTTTGGGAAAGCCTAGTCGTCTCTAGGATGTTAAAGTCAAAAACTAATTGAGTTTTAATAAATTGTGCAAACCTCTGAGACAGCAGCATAACAGAGAAGAAGGCAATTATTTCACATTTGAGGGACCATGAATAGCACTTCAAAAGCAATGCATTTCATAAATATCAGAGGCTCTGATGATTTAAAAGTCAGTTAGCAGCCAAACCAGTAAACTTCAGCAGTGCTACAACAAGGATGTGAAATTTGTAGCCAACCCCCCCCCCCCCCATAGAGCACATCACTGTTTGGCCATTAGAAACCTCCACTGGCTTGAAATACCTCACCAACTCACACAGTCTGAACTCTGTTTCATCCACAATCTAATAAACAAACCAAATGAAGGTCCAGCTCTTGGCAAATTTGTGCAACCATACAGTCCACTGAGAAGCTTGCACTGTTGACAAAGACCTTCTAGCCTCTATTTCCATCAAGTATTAAAAACCTAGGACTCCATCCCCCTAATAGTGAGGCAGGATTGCTCACTAAAGTCAGTCAAACTACAGCTAAAGTCTCAGTCACTGAACTCCTGGCTCTGCAATTGTGCTGCAGCAGATTACCATATCACTCCTCTCCAAACTCATCCCTGCTCAGCTCCTTCCATATCTTCCTCTTACCTGTGCCATACCTCACTTTCTTTCCTCCCTTTTGTTATCCTCCTTCACCATCAATTATGCTTGTCTTCTATTTTTTAACTCTAGCTCTCTCACCACTATATCACTTGTGAGACATATTGCTTTCTGTTGAAAATAGCAACAATATGATGGTCTGCGCACATTATCAGATTTGAAATGCAGTTCTTCTTTTGAAAAATGTTGTAAAGACTATTGTACATTAGTGCCTTTTAAATGTTAGTGTCATTCTGTCTGTTACTGTTGCTTGGACAATGTAGTTTTTCTCCCATGACCCCTCTGAGAAAATGGGTCCTGTGTCAAGTAAGACTTTCCTGGTAAACGAAAGCAATAAATAAATACAGTTATTTATTTTATTTATTACTTTTGTTTAAAATAAACAAATAAATAAATGTGACTGACACAATGGTATACCAAATAGCTTTGTTGCCTCACAGCAAGAGGTTCATCGGTTCGATTCTAGGCTGGGTGCCTTCTGTACAGACACTGCATGTCCTCCCTATGTTTGCATGGGTTTCCTTCTGTTCCTACAGTCTCTAGACTGGGCACCCTAAATTGGCCATAGTTTTGAGTGTGTGTTGTGGAAAAACTGCAATGGGAGGGTTAGCCACCCAGAGTTGTAAACCATGGCTGTAAATGATTGTCACTGTTGACACCCTGTCCCCATGTGAAAAAATGGGAAAAAGGGGTTGTGGATGGAAATAAATACATTATTTGGTCAAACCTGTTTCACTATGGTTCACTATAAACTTTTATTTTGGAAGGGTCACTTTTCTGACTACAACAATACTTTCCTAATCAGTGCTGTCACAGGCTATCAAAAAGTAAGCTGCTTAGTTTTGCAGCCTACATAAAGGATACATAATTCATCCTGAAATATAATCCAAGTTAATTTTGATGAAGACCCTCAAGACATGCTGGCATTTTGTACACATCATGATCATAAGTCTTATGCATAAATTACAACTCAAAGTTACTAGCATTTTTTTACTCTTACTTTGTTAAGGAGTTCTCATGTTACAATATTTAACTTTGGCATTAACAAAGTCTGAACATTCATAACTGTACCTCATTGCTTGTCCTGGAGATGCCAAAAAGGAATATAACATCTGCCACAAGTAGGCTGACACAAAGGTTGAGGAGTTGTGTTGTAGTGACATTTTTAATAGAATGACAGAGCCAAAATGTCAGGACTGAAATGACTAAGCAGATGACTGAGAGTGTAAGTCCGATATATGAAATTATAGCTAATGGCGTCTCATCCTGTAACTGAAAACAATATTCATTAGGTGCTTACCATGCACAAAGCCAGACTGTTTTATCTATGCACAGATTTAACATTTTATGAATGAGCTGTGATAACTTCTGAAAGTGTAACTCATCTAGAAGTCATTTATTGTAAAGAGATGAATAACATGCATGGAGTTAAACAACTAATGACATTTCAAAAAATTCACAAGATAATAAAAAGGCATTCTTCAGTCTGTGTTCTTTGTGCAGTCCACACAATGTTTCAAAGTGCAATATTCCTTAAATACATTATCATTTTTCTTAGAACTTCATATAAATTCATTATCTTTTGTAGCTTTCCTTCTTACCAGAAGGCATCATCCTCTCTTCATGCATCATATTCTGTTATCACAAAAATAACAATATACATTACTACCTCAAGAAGGGTGAAAATAGTAAATGCATGCACAACAGGCCTGAAAACAATTGTTTCATACACTTTATCACATCCATATTGACTGGAGAGTAGAACAGAGGACAGATAATACAGAATTATAAAAGCATCTCCTC
Source organism: Protopterus annectens (assembly GCF_019279795.1). Lineage (NCBI taxonomy): Eukaryota > Metazoa > Chordata > Ceratodontiformes > Protopteridae > Protopterus > Protopterus annectens. The sequence continues at coordinate 1,637,441,724 of NC_056743.1, read as the reverse complement.
TCTGCAACTTACAGAGCTCCCACTTTCCAGCATCACTGCCTACATTATTGCAGTGCACTCCTCGCCATTGCACCTACCATCACCAGCAGTAAAGTTACAGCCCCCAACACACTCACACACACACACACACACACACACACACACACACACACACACACACACACACACACACACACACACACACACACCCGTGCACCCACCCACACACACACACACACACACACACACACACACACACACACACACACACACACACACACACACACACACACACACACACACACACACACACACACACACACACACACACACACACACACACAGACACACACACAGGCACACAAAACATAGCTGTTCTGTCTGTGTCATAGCACATGCTTTACCTTATCAAAATGGACTGTATTTTACCAAGTAAAATAGAAAAAAATCCCATTAAACCAATAAACAGAGCTGGAAGCACCGTGGGACATTTGACTGTGCTTTCTGGTCAGTTAAAAACTGTTTTTTCATGAATCTGCAAACAAAATGCAAATATACTCTGAGCTCATAAGTAACTGTTCCTATCCACTTGTTATTCCCCAGCGGACATACATATTAGTAAAAACATACATCGAGTTCAGCTAGCCAACAGGAATTAGGATTAAATAAAGCAAAACTATATTAAGGAGTTTGTGAAAAGAGTGTGAAAAAGAAAAACATCAACTGCAATTTTCTATACATAACTTCTTAACTGAAATTTTAGAATTTGATTTTAGTCTCTGTCAGGATTTCTGGCAAGAATAATAATAACCTTAGAACAGTCAGGAATGCACCTACTATGCGGACTAACGAACATCGCACTACTGAGTACAAGAAAATGAAAAATAATAAACAGTGGGGGGTTCAAAACACAGCCAGTCTCCAAATAAATCCTTTTATGAATCCTTTATTGAAACAGGTGAGTGCTTTCACAAGTGCCAAGCTCGCTTCATCAGACCATAAAATGCCCGTAGGTAGCATGAACATTTAAAAATATGTCAACCAATAGCAGTCTCTCTACAACATTACATCATTCCTTAAAGAAATACAAGTGAAAAGCACTTCACTAACAGCACTACATATGATATAAATGTATGTAAAAATGTATATAAAAACACACTGATGCATGTACATTTTTACCTAATGAACCTAGTGCAATTAAATCAATAAAAACAATACTGTCTTATATAAAAACATAATGACAGCCTTCCTAAACATAAAATATATGACAACAAATACAAATATATTCTAAAAGCCGGCATTTTCAAACCTCCTATGCATCATACACTATTACAAACTACCGTTACATGAACATCACTAACAATAGTTTCATTAAAAATTGTTTATTTAAAAAGAGATCAAGCTTTTAAGATGGGTTTTAATGATATATGACCACTCAAACCCATCTCACCATCTGCCCTAAGAGGAACAATCCACTTAACTTCATTGACTTCAGTATAATTATTAAGGTCTGTGTTCACTATCTTTCACATATTCCAAAGCCATGAAGTTAAAACGATGTTCTGTAGAAGTTCGACTAGCATGCTTGGCAAGTGTGTTGTTTTTATTTTGTGTATTAATATTTTTATTGATTTAATTCCATTAGGATTGATTAGGTAAAGATGTATATGCGTCAGGGTGTTTTTACATACATTTATATTATGTGTAGTGCTATTAGTGAAGTGCTTTTCACTTGTATTTCTTTAAGGAATGTTGTAATGTTGTAGATAGACTGCTATTGGTTGACAGGTTTTTAAATGTTCATGTTACCTACAGGCATTTTATGGTGTGATGAAGTGAGCTTGGCACTCATGAAAGCGCTCACCTGTTTCAATAAAGGATTCATAAAAGGATTTATTTGAAGAGTGGCTGTGTTTCAAACTCATCACTGTTTATTAAGAATAATAACTTGTTGGAGATTGGAAGCTTGAGTCATATCAGTTGTAGGCTATGAATGCAATTGTTTTTTCAATGATCACACCTGACTAGCCTCAGTCAGGAATCTGTGTAGAGGATATGCACTCCATGGCCTATGTGACAGCTTGGGTCACTGTCTTCCCAGATCTGTGCCAGGGCCTGCTACTTTCTTTAGTATGAGGTGGGATGGGGGAAGGCCTGCATGCATACCCACATACAGAGCCATAACTGGCTCATTTGGTGCCCAGTGCTGCTCCCCAGTTTGGCACCCCTTAATGCTAAGGTGAGGTGCAAAACAAAAGTCCATTCTCTAATCTGTTTGTTCTACCTTCTTTGCTAAGGAGGAAAAGCATCTGATCCTAATGCCCTCACATTCCATGTGGGAACAAGAAAAAATGTCTTGTCTCCAATCTGGAGCTCCTCCTCCCAATTTCCACTTCTGAGTATATCTTTGTGATATTTTTCCATCAGATATGTCCAAAAATGGATACTCTGACATGAACTCAACCTAGAAACAGGACTAATTCACAGGAAGAAGGATGGGAGATGATGCATGTGTGCATGTAGCATCATAGGGGTTTAACACAGATTTTAATTTAAACAGGCACAATATCATAACAATATAAAACTTCATAGCAGAAAGGTGCAAAGGAAAGGTAATAACTTACCTTGAACAACACAATGAAGTAAGCAAATTGTGCAATCAAATGAAGAGTCAGACCTTGAGGCAGCATTTCTTTGGCTTTTGTTTCCATGGCACCTATCTTCAGTATTTACCTGTCTCAAGCAAGCTAGGTGACGTGACTTACCTTCTTCAGTGAATTCAGGTAAGGCTGCCATTTCTTTACTACTATAATTCATTCACAAGCTTATCTTGAATTAGTTTTTGCCGATAAGCAATGGGGATAATTCAATGATAATGATTCAGTTTCAGAATGGGCAGCCGCTATTGAAGGATGAAATTGGTGCCAGGTCCTCTGTGTCCTGCACTCACATTTATGTGAAGAGCAAAAGAAAACAAAAATAAAAAATGATCTAGCAATCACCCAACCTAGCACCTTGCACCTAGGGCATCTGCCCCCGTTCCCGACCTCACCTACACTTCTACCCACATAGGTGACATCTGTGCACTGTCTAAGGTAACAGCACTGGCATCTTTAAAGAGGTCTTGTTGTAAGCCTATGTCTTTCTGTGGGATGCACACACACTTTCCTATGTCTTATGAGAAGTGATTGTGCTCTGGCCCCAGATATACTGAACCAGATTGGAGCAGTGAGTGTGTCACTGACAGGGAGGTTGCTAAACCCTGGCAGTTATATTCTGTGGTGGGCCAGTGCCACCTCCACAGGCAAATGGTGTACCAAAATGACAGTGAAAAATGTTGTGGTCCTCCAGCAAGTACATGAAGCCATTAAGCCTGACTATCTGTTCTATGCAGATACAGAGGCCAGACATTGTCCTGCATACATCCATAGGTGTGTTTTCTGTCCTCCTCATGCTACTTTGACACCACTGATGAATTTCAATGAAATACCTGGGAAGACAGCACACATACTGCCTTCACATGCATTGCAGATGTATGCATAAGTAGCAGAAGTTTAGCTGGCTCAACCAGTGCCCTATGCCAGTATCACTGACTAGCTTTCTACACCCTCAGCTCTACATGTGGAAATACAAAAAGGACTTCTGCAAAACTGCAGGATGCCATGCTACTTGGTTGGCTTCCTACAGACAGTACCCAGTACATGCACCCCACCTTCCAGCTCTTCAAGTGAAGAGCACAAAAAATTCTGATCCTATTCCTGGCACATCAGCCATGTAGATAGATACATGACCACTGCAGGCAATCAAGTCCTACTTCTGTGTCCTGCCTCTGACCCTCCTTCTTCTCATTGTAGTGATAAAAAAGAAAAAAAAACTGACTGCCATCTGTGCATCTGTCTAGTGGGATTTTATATATGGTATCAGTGCTGTCAGTGGCCAAAACCAAACCATATAATCAAGTCTGAAGAATGGCCACCAACACAGTCACTGCAGCACATATCAGGAATGATGATGATGATGATGATGATGATGATGATGGCTCAGCAGTGGAGAGCAAAGGGGGGGTCAGGGTATAGACAGAAATAAAGGAGTTTCTGACATCTCTGCATGGGGGTCCAGACAGTCTGACATCCACAGTGGAGCTGTAGAGATCAGTGCCAATCACAGCTCTCAACTTCTACCAACAGAATTTGAAATAACTAAGGAAAAGGCCCCAAATTAGGGACACATTTTGAATGTTGGCACTATCATCTTATAAATTCTCAAAATGATTTCCAGTTTTAGGAGGAATGGAATAAAACTTTGAGAAATATCAGGGGTGTTTCCACAAAATACGGACAGTTGAGAAGTCTGGTGCTGAGTTATATATGGCACTATACATACCTGCTGGTGATGCTCCAGGTATGTATATCTCAACATAGGTTACCATCTACATTACTAATGCAATCCAAAATGATAGAACATACAAACATGACTTCTTTGTTTAACAGGGGCATTGGGAGTACTGGTCCAAAGACTTTCTGCCCATGATATGCTAAATATTACTTTTCTGTAGCTAGTTGTAGGAGTAATTTTACTAGGCTGTGGGTGTTAATGAAGGATTGTTCCTTAACTTGGGTATTTTTTTTGATGTTTTCATGGGTGCTATGTTATCAGAGTCCTTCACTATAGATATAGCTCTATTTGATACCAGGGAACTATTTGGCTGTGATGGTGATGGCAAACAAAGCCCATCACAGTCAGAGGTTATGGTGTCAGTAATAGACTTGGGCAATATGATGGCTACATCCCCACTACCTTCAATGGGCCCAGCACCTGTGCCTGTGCAGTCTGCCTCACAGAGCCAGGAAGATACCCAAGGGCAGGAATATGATGCCACATTCACCCACAGAGTGGCCACATCAGCAGTGGCACAGTCCTCCTTGGTTTCTGTCAACTCCAGTGACAGAGATGATGACCACAGGGTTGACATGAGTACAGTCTTCCTTCCTAAGCTGTGTGTCTCCATGGATGCTAGCTAGTGTTTGTTCAGGTTAAGCAGAGTGAAATACATCCATAGTTGAACTGGTTAGGGTAATATGTGGTCTGTGTGAAGAGTTGTGGAAGTGTGTGAGCCAGATGTGCACTTTATGGATATGTGGCATTAGATATGTGTAGGAAGCATTTCCCCTGTATAGCTGCACATCATGGCTGATACTCCAGTGGCTGACCCACATTTTCTATGGTGTGAAGAGATATTGTAGGAGGGGAGGGCATGGTCTGGGACCCATAGCACTACTGCTACATCCACACCACTACCATCAGGTAATGAGGGCACTATGAGGTGACAAGGATGTAATAGACATGTGATGTTTCTCCATATCATAAACCACCACTTGTACTAATACATCACTCCATCCTCTCTGAGTGCTGTGGATCATGAATTTGACCTTCCCAGAAGAGGGCACTCCATGGAAGGAGACATATATAATCAGGACATACATACCCTCTGGGATAACTTGAAATTCCAAGATTCATTAGTGCAAGTCCCAGAATAACGATAGTGGATGACTAAAAATGCAGACATGCATATACTACTTTGGAGATTGGTGTTCCTTTGATTATTCCCTTTTCTCCAATGTATGGTGATTTCAGAGTTGGAATACATAAGTTTGGGGGTCTGGGAGGCTTGACCAACACATTGTGGGGTACAGGGGGCATGCCTTCTGCAAAAAAAAAAAATTAAGAAAAAAAGCAAGGTTTAGCATTTGCTGTTCTCCTGTGTTTTCAGTATTTTTAGTCATTCCAGGGCTATTATGACTCCCCATTTCAATAAGGAGTTCTCCCATTGTTCCACAGGTTCATAGGTCCTTACTAAGTTTGCAGTCAAGGAGATAAACTATCAATGTTCCCCATTAGGTTGACTTTCTCCACATATCCCCATGGAGAATTTGCAATTACCCATTCAGTAGTCTAGACTGGATATAACGGTTGCTAGGGAAGTACTGTACTTGATAGGTAATGGCAGCCTATTCCAGAATTGCAGGATACAGTGTGTTAGGTGTCTGTTCCACCACCTGGTGTTGTCATTGTGTTAGCATAGGTTTAGGGCTCGAGAATGGGTTGTTTTACACAGATTCTGCTTAGATAAAGGAATTCATTGAGCACTGTGTCATTCATAACCTGGAAGGCTAGGCAAAGATCACCCCATGTATCTGTATGATACTGAGATCTTTTTTGTGAGGAAATGTTGAAGTCTTTCAACTGGTTTAGGTGCTTAGCGAGGTACATGCTGATGAGTGCTTTACATTCAATGATGGGCTTAATAAGTGATAAATAAAGTGGGAGTATAACTTCTTTGAACCTTGTGGAGATAACACAAAGGATAAGTAGTTTGAGGCAGAAATGTTTTCTAAACACCACAGAACATGGTGGTTGATGGGGGTCTATGACAACTGTGCATCATTTAAGTGGAATGTTATCTATGAGGAAATCAGTGGTGTTGTTAGATTTAGTAAAGAAAACTATGTTGCACTGCTTGGTGCTGAGGGGAAGCCCTTAATTAATTCACCAGTCATGTGTTTGGTCCAGCCCTTGCTGGTGAATTTGAATATCAGAACTGGATGTGATAAGCACCCCAAGTTTGCAATCATCTGCAGACTTGGTTAGAAATAGCACTTTGACAGTGG
>NC_056743.1:1637400077-1637427577 GCF_019279795.1 Protopterus annectens | reverse complement strand
TCATGGTTAGTGTGTGTGTCAGAAAGATGCCAAAGAATCTGGAAAATAAGGTGTGCAAAGCAGTGGTGTGACCAGGACTGCTGTATGGTTCAGAAACCTGGACAGTGAAGGCAGAACAGTTGAGAAAACTAGAGGTGATGGAAATTAAGTGCCTGAGGTGGGTAGTAGAATGTACACTGTGGGACAGGTGAAATGAGGACATCAGAGCAGAAGCTAAAGTAGCTCCAATTGCAGAGAGGTCAAAGAGAACAGATTATTGTGGCTTGGACACATGTAGAAAAGCAGAAGACAGTCTTGTGAAGAAAAAATGGGAGAGACTGGAAGAAGTCAAGTGGAAACATGGATGTCCAGTAAACAGATGAATGGACTGTATGAGAGACCTGAACAGCCAGATATGACCATCAAAGGTAGTATGAAAGTAGCATTTACTCAAGAAAGATGTCAGCAGTTAAGAAAATGCCCTGACCCCTTGTGGAAAAATGGTAAAAATGGGTTTGGTGATGATGATGATAAAATACCCTATGCTGTAGGTGCTGTCCCCACATGTTGTAGCATGTCATCCCGGAACTGGGGAAGTATCCTTGAGGCAGATGTCCTGGGGTATACCCCATCCTCTTTTGGGCACTGACAGGTCCTTTTAGCTAGTATTTTCTCTAAGAGTTACACACCTTGTTGTCCACCAGGTTTAGGTAGTCCACACATTGTATGGGCTTAAATATGAGAGCAACACATCTCATCCAACTCCTGCATGGTGCACCTATCCAAACAATAGTGGTCCTCCATATCTGTGTCAAGGATAGTATGAGATTTTAGGAGTGGATGTATGGCTTAGCACTGTTGAGGGTAATGACTCACACCTGCGAGGCTACCAGATGCATGGTTCCATGTCTCCATGGTCTGCCCTCTCTTGTGTTGCAAAATGTTGCTGGTCAGCAACCTCGTGGTATGGTATCTTCGATGATGGAAAATGTTTTCTGATCATTCTGCACTACTTGTTTACCTTATTTGCATTTGCCATTGACATCATTTTAATAATGTTATTAATTTCCATTATTGCATTCCCATCATTTTATGCAGATATGCAAGAAAATCAGTAGGATTAGGAATATTGTGTGTGTCATATGACATGAAATGGCTGCAGAGGGAGATGTGGAATTGTGGGTAAAGAGAGACCATAGTTATTAAAACACCAAAAACTCAGCAACCAAAAGACTTCTCTATAATGGATCATTATAATATTCAATGAAGGAGCAAAAAGGGAGCAAGGCTGCAATAGGGGCCTACTACTCTACTTCTATAACAGACACTACTTCTACTTCAGTAATAATCAGCTGGCAGGGAAGCAGAACACAAAAGATTAATACTCAAAACAGTGTGGTTCTTCTGTGTCTTCACTCTAGGACATTTAGAATGAATAGAGCACCAAGGTGAGGGAGAGTAGTCATTAGATATAAGTGGCCTATGGTCAGTAGACATGCCATAATTTCCTATGCATGTATACATCTGAATTGTATTGATGAATTGATGGCAGGTATCATATTGTCCCAACATGGAAAATGAAGCAAACATGGTATTGGGATGTGAAAAAAAATAAAAAATGAGAATAAAAGACTAAATCCTTGCACACTTTCAGGGTAAAATTTGTCCCATTCAAGCGTGTCTTCTGTCGGCTTGGCATGGTATTTAGGACATTTAGTAGTACTATGTCTTCATTGACTGTTTCCTGAGCTTTTATTACTTTTTTTTCTTGTTTACTATTGATAATATGTACATGGAAACTTAATTTGCTTTTTCTTTTTTTTTCTGTATTTGTATAATGTTTTAATTGAGGAGTAAAAATAATTTGCAAAATGTTAATTGTGTTTTTGTTAATATTTGCTTTAATAATAGTGATTATAAATCCGCCAATAGTGGACTTTGCTTGAGTTTTTTATTTATTATGGGATGCTACATTTAAGCTGTTATTCTTGGAGAAAGTTTTGCCTATGGTTTGGAATATTCTTTGGCAATACCTTTCAGATTTAAATTCTTGGTGTCAGGTTTGGATTCTATTTGGGCCGTTCTGTACAAATTTTACTTGTTTGTTTTATACTTCTGCAATAGAAAACTTCTGCTCCTGTAATTATTGTAATATTGTAATGTTTTTTAAGAAGATGCAACTTCTAGACATCTGCATGAATGATTTGCTGTAAAATGTAGTATGTTAATTTGGAAATTTTGGTATTCTAAGAAACTATCATCACCTCTTTGCTGAAAAAAGGTTTGTAGGAAGCAGGTTAATGTAGAAGGTATAGTATGTAATACTATCAGGCCCTGTAGTTGTGTAAAACATCTTTTAATAATTTTAATATTTAGGGTTTAAGTTGGGAATTAGTTCACTTATTTATATTTGTACTATATTACATTTATTTCAGTAGTTTGGATAATATTATACTTTATATTTTTCTTTTCCTTATTGTTATACTTTAGATTTTGGCAACTATTATTTCAAAAGTCATAATCAGAAACTAATATACAGAAGGCTGCAACTATTATTTTAAAGACTGTGGGTGAAGTGGCTGCATTAATTATTAATAAAAATAATAATCAGATTTGTAACTGTATTAAAATAGTGCACAAAACTTGTGTTATACAATCTCTCTATCTGCAAATCTTGGCTTATTATAACACAAATTTTTGTGCATCTCTCTGTTATAATTAGTGTGGAGTGTTTAGCTGCCACAACTTGGAATCTAACTTCTTTTCTTTGGGCAGGCTTTGGATTTTGTTGGTTTTTTTTATTTACAGTGGATTGTTGCCTTGCTTTGGTTATTCAGTTGATATTAGTGTTGTCTCAGTCAGTTACACCTCTTCAGTAACACCTGGAATTAAAACAATTGATTCTGCATATACTAGTTGGGGGTAACCAGTGTTCCCATCAACAGGATGATTAATGCCATTGGAGATGTTATGCTGTATTTGATTATAGGTCTGTTTGAGTGTTGTGTGTGTGTGTGTGTGTGTGTTGTGTGTGTGTGTTGTGTGTGTGTGTGTGTGTATGTGTGTGTATGTTGTGTGTGTGTGTGTGTGTGTGTGTGTGTGTGTGTGTGTGTGTGTGTGTGTGTGTGTGTGTGTGTGTGTGTGTGTGTGTGTGTGTGTGTGTGTGTGTGTGTGTGTGTGTGTGTGTGTGTGTGTGTGTGTGTGTGTGTGTGTGTGTGTGTGTGGTGTGTGTGTGCATGATTGAGGATGGTGTCACCTAGGTTTACAATCAAGCTTACTGAGAGAGCTTGAGAAACTTCTAGTCTGTAGGAATGTTGTGAGGGACTACATATTAAAAAAGGATTTAAACTTTAATGATTGTGGTCACATGATAGAAAGTTGTGAGCAATTGATTAGTGTGTTAGATAGGTATGTGTTGGTGTAACAGTTAAACTGAATGGTCTAACATTTCTTCATTTAATACAAATATTGAAGGAGAATGGATAGATGTTACCTAGATGAAGGAGGGGTCAGTTTCTTTCTTTACATTCTTCCTTTCTGTTATGTGGTTCCCCTAGATGATTGTTCCAGCATATGGGCCATTGGCATTTTCCCTGTGGGTGCATGTTATACACAGAATTATTTGTGGTAAGGGCTTATGGTAGGATTTGTTTTCCTAGACAGTCTATGTATCTAAGACTTATAACAAATACAGTAGTTTGGCACATTTATGGGTAACAAATAATCTAAGGCAGTCTTATGACTTCATGTTGCTGAACATTAATAGAATTTACCATGATGTCTGATCCAGATAAGAGGACTTCACTGATTCTGCAGTTCATTGTGAGGTCCCTCAGCTGGGAGTATCTGAAAGGGACACATTTAAACAAAGAGGAACATGAGGACCTTTTAATTGCAGTGTTTGAGATGTGGATTTCTACAGCCTTTAGACATGATCAGAAGAATGGATTGGTTATACTGGGGGCTAAAAGTTCCACCTCCCTGTATCTGCTATATAACAACAATGACACTGAGTATTTGAGCCATGTATGAATGTAGTGTACGGTGATTGCATTTGTACAGAGCTTGTTACTTGTATCTACAGTTTTAGTCAATAAATCTGCAGGCATCAAGTATTTAAGTTTATACTATCAGCAGGGGAGACTGATTTTGACTAGGGATCAGGGGCGGCCCGTGCTATTGGACTGCTGGACTGCAGTCCCCCCAGCTGTAGAAAAGAAAAGAAAAGGAAATAGAAAAAGAAGAAAATAAAATAAAAAAAGATTGCAAATAGCGGACCCGCGCATGCGCACTAGCAGCATTTCCGATATCCGGACTGTTGCTGAGACAGTCTGGAGCATGCACAGAGCTGTCTCAGAAGCAGTCCAGATTAGGAAACATTCAAGAGCGGAGATCCCAGATGTCTATGCAGTTGTAACTGCATAGACTGTCGTTGGAAAGGGATCAGACTCAGACTGCAACGTCGGCAGGCTGGGAGTCTCTTTGGGAGAAGTACATCTTGTGGTGGATTTGATGCTGCTGCAACGAAGGGTGTGTGTGTGTGTGTGTGTGTGTATAAAATTCCCCAGGTGCTACATGGTGGTGGGTAGAGAATAAGGCTTGAACCCTGCACCTTGGGCCCAGGTGGAAAGAGCCTGAATTTCCTACCCACCACCCTTTGCAAAAATGCTGCAGATTTTTCCCTCATACTTGTTCTGACTGTTCCTCATAAAATCTGTGGTTTCTGTATTTTTGTTTCCTTGCAAAGCCAGTAATGCATTGGAGCAGTGGTAGCATTGTTGCCTGACAGCTACATGTTCTCTGGTTTGATTCTTGGCTAGGGTGCCTTACCTTCTGTGTGGAGTCTGTATGCTCTCCCTGTTTTTGTGTCCTCCCATCTTACAAAGACATGTGTCTGGAGTGTTTCTCCCTGGGCCTCTGCTAAAAATTAGCTTTTGTTCCAAGTCAGACTTTCCTAGTAAACAAATGTTAAAAATGACACACATCTGGATATTAGACTTCATATTCTTCAGAAAGTGCATGGTAACACAAAAGCTTTTATTCTAGCAATTTTCTAAGTGTATAAGATGGATATTTGAAATTTGTGCCTATTTTTGGGACTGTATTCCCCCATTATTGGCTTCATCCAGGTTTTGTGCTAAGGTTGAGAGCTATGGTAAGAACTGAATTCACTGAATATGTTTGGTGGCTATATTCCCCTATTACTGGCTTTGTCTGGGTGTTTTTTGCTAATAGGTTGAGAGCTATGGTGAAAACTGAATTCATTGAATGTTTGGGGGGCTGTATTCACCCGTTATTGGCTTTGTTCAGGTGTTTTGTGCTAAGAGGTTGACAGCTGTGCTATGATGAAAACTGAATTCACTAAATGGTAGCCATTTAAGTTTCCATCTTCCTCTTTCACAAAACAGCTGATATGGCATAGTGGTATGTTGCTCTGACTGTTTTGCACAGGGTCCCCTGGGTTCAAGACGTGGCAGTGAAATGTATGGTGGTAACACAGCATTTTATTCTAGCAACTTTCCAACATTATACAAGCAATGTTTAAAATGTGTCCATGGTTTTTGACCTTTTGCCCCCCCCCCCAATAAATTTTGGCTTTTTCCATATTTCTTGTGCTGCAAAGTTCAGAGATACAGCTGAGTGTCGAGTAGATTTTACAAGGAGCTGAGAGCTGCAGGGGAACAAAAGTTTAGTGCTGCATATGGTAAATCTGCTTGCATTGTTAATAGCACAGCAGGTAGTGTACTTGCTTTTGATGCAGAAGGCTGTGGGTTCTACTCCCAGAGTAGATAGATACATTGCTGATACTGTACTGTGTTGTAAAGGGGGTGGATGCTGCAGTCCTTTTTGGCAAAGATACCTAGTAACTATGAACTTGTTATCAGTTTGCTATCCATTCCCTATTGTGGTATTACTAGCTTATCATTTTTTTAATGCATGCAACATAGGCAATTTATTCTTCAAGGGCAAGAGGCACTTTATTTGTAGATGAAACAATGACATATAAAGTTGTTTGCTAGCAGAAACCTCTTTATTAGTTACAGATTTCTTTAATGTGGATTTTACTACTTCAGAGATTGTGCATATTTACTGATACTGGTGAACTATAGAAGGTTGAGTAGACTTTTTATGATGGAAATATTCTGACTTGGGCAGTTTTGTCATTGGTGTATGCATTTTGTTTCATTGTTTACTGGAAAAATGTTCAAAACAATACATTTAAAATGCCCTCTAACAACTGTACTGTATTGTACAAGGAATATAATGCAATACAGTCAGGAAGGTGTATCAAAGAACATGTGTATGTTTCATGTTCAAGGGGCCTATGATTTTGAAAACAGCCCAGAGTAAATCTTTATCTGCCACTGGCAAAATGTATTTTCTTTGAATGTGGGTTACAATGCTGTTTCAATGCATGTGAGTTTCAAGGGCAGAGAAGTTTTAATGCTAAGTCTATTTTCATTGTGAGACTGCATTGCTTTGTTTAACAGATATCTATTAGGGTTTGTGCTGTAAAATGCAAAATAAAACTTTCAAATGAAATCTAAATCATCGCAGAAGTAAAGCTGTATGCACATTACAGTGTTTATGGTAAATGGGGCAAAATAACCAAGGAATGGGACATTGGAATGGCTGCAGTGGGGAGGCTCCATTCGACCATGATTTTGTGAGGGGGGGAATAGCAAACTCAGACAGCCCCGGTTGAACTATACTTCTCAGTTGTCCATATGTTTGCAGAATGAATAGATATTTGCTTCTTATTTTTGGTTTGTTCCTCATAAAATTTGTAGCTTTCTAGCAAATCATTTAGGAACAAAGTCACTAAATGACAGACACTGAGTTTTAGACGTCATAACCTTCAGAAAAATGCATGATAATGCAAGACCTGTTATTCTACCAACTGTCTTAAGTTTATACAAGAGCAATTTTTAGTAGTGTTTGTATGTTCCCCCAATATATTTGGCCTTGTCCAGATTTCCTGCATTAAGAGGTTGAGAGGTATGTGCAAATCACTTTGTAGAATTAGAAATATCCAGACCTCTCCATTGTCCCCAATTTTGGCTCAAAATGTTGCTCTCCCCTAATAATCCCTCCTCAAAATGGCAATTTTGGAAGAAAACGTGGAGGGTTTACAATTATATATAACTGTAATGATCAGAGTTACAGATTACTTTTATTTCAGGAATGCATGTAGATGCTCTTATTTTGTTAGCTGCTCAAGTTAACAGTGTTAATATTAAAAAGGTGTCCCTTTTTTGCCAGGTTCCCAGCTGTATTGTGCGGCAAATTTATATTTTTGCATCACATTTTGGTCTGTAAAATTGTGGTTTTCTGGCAAATTAGTGACAAGTCATTAAAGATTGAAGTTAGAAAATAATGACAGACATTTGAGTTTCAGATTTCATACCCTTCAGAAAATTTGTACTAATGCAATACCTACTATTGTTCTATTATCTAAGTTAATAAGAGCAATATTTAAAAATTGTCCTTATTTTTGGGCCTGTGTCCCACTTCTAGTTCTATGTATGGCTTTGTCCAGATTTCTTGCTCTGAAGTTGAGAGGTATGAGTGTCAGAGCCATCACAGTCAGCCAGAGACATTTCAAATTGTGACATACTTGTTGCACCCCACTCCCCATTGTAGTGGCTCTGGCTGTGTCTAAGGAAGGCAAGGAGCAGTTATGCAGTATAAGTGTGCAGAGTACTTCCCCATCAAAGGTAGACCACAAGTACAACTGTGACTTTTCATCTGTCCTTGATTTTGCAGAATATTCTGGTTTTCTGTCATATTTTTATACTGTTGATTTATGCTTCTTATTATTCAGGAAATGCATGCTGTCACAGTGCCCTGTTGCTCTGTTTAAGTAGCAATGATTTAATGACCATCAGGTAAGCTTGTCGGAGATTGTAAGATGTAACTAAGCTTTAATAAGCATACTGTTAAAGAAATACCAGCATTGAAAGCCTTTTCGTTGTTGCCATGTTGAGAATATTTACATAACTAGATAATGTATAAGCCTTGGGTATTGAAATGCATATGACAGTATTTGTAATAAAAGGACAGGATTACAGTATTTTCAGAAGCTCATTACATTTGTTGGAGACTTGCAGTCATCTTTTGTTGGAGACTTGCAGTCATCTTTGCAGGCTTACCCGTAAACTAAACAGAATGACAATCTATCATGTGTGGTCCATAACTTGTGCAGGAATCCTTTAAGCAATTTATCTTGAGCTTGTTTCTTGTTTGCTGTTCATTTTTTACTTTGATCATGTCTTCCCCATGAAACAAGTAGATAGTTGTGTCAGGCAGCAGGCCTTTTTTGGATAAGAAACATTTTTACAAGTGGGGGTATCACAGAGATTGCTACTTTCAGCATGTTACTTGGTAATTTTATAAAGGTGAATATAAATTATAATTAGAACTGCTGTGCAAGGAGTAGTGGTTTGAGTTGAGTGCTGCTTGTTTTTTTATACTTGATTTTGACTGGCATTCCAGTAATGTATTTAAAAAGTAATTTATTTTTTCATGCCTGACAACCTGTTTCCATCTGGATATTAAGTAAGTTGTCATGTAACCAATGCATTGGAATATTTTTTTCTTCTACACTTCATTTTGTCTTGATTGGACTCTCGTAATGACTGTTTGGCACCCAGGGCAGCGTATTTTAATTAAAGTTCCAGTTGTTGTGGTTTTGAGCATAGCTCCACCCCTTTATAGTTGACCACACCCCTCCCCATTGGTCCCACCCATTCAGCTGTCTCCTGCACCCCTCCTTTAATGTGAAGTCACCAGCCACCACTGCTAGGGATACAAATACCTTCACTCCCAATAGTGCTTGTGACATTAATGAAGCTGCACCTTATACAGTATTGGTTGATCCAGATTCCCAAATACTGTTAATACTGTAATCTATGCCCATAATTTGAGTTTGGTTAGTACATGACCTAGAATTAACATGATCTATCTTGAAAGGGAACTATTAGATGACAGCATACGCCTGAAAATGTTTTTCTTACTTTCATAATATGGAGCTTTAGATGTTCAGCTTTCTGAAGTTGACTGTGCTAGAGTATCCCTAGCTGGATCAGCTTGGAGGATTCCAACCCTGTCCATCCAACTGAAAAAGTTCTTAGATAAGGTGAAGAAATGTAAGAGTGCCTTCTAGCAAGCACAGTCAACCATTTAATCTGCTCATCCTGACATTAAGAAAAACATTCAAATGTTAATTTGAATACTAGTATTAGGGTATGTGTATATGGAGTTTGGCTGATAGGGATTGGTATATAAAGAATTATTTCAGCTGGAAAAAACTGGCCCAGTTGGCATTAATACAGCAGGAAATACAGATGAATATGTAGTAGGCAGTTTGATCTCCTATTACATGGGTACAGGAGCTTTTTGATGTGAAAGTTATCTACTTTAAAGCTTAGAGAGATATGCATGAAGCCACACAAATGTTTTAGATGTGCAGGATACATTGGCCAGAATAGTAAAGAAGAATGACGCAAAATCCGTGGTCTTCTAGAGTCATCAAGATCCCGTCTGTAGGGAGCTGTTAATAGAAAGAAGCTTACGCAAAGTCTTAAGGCTCTAAAGCAAGGTAAACAATCTAGTCAGTGGAAGTGGGGAGGAGAGAAAGTATATTTCTTTGTGAGAGAAATTTTTGTCAGTCATTTGTCTGTGCTAGACACTCTTTTAAGAGGTTTGTGTCATGGAGAATCTATGGCAGCTCCAAATTTGCAGTCATCTGCAAGCTTGGCCCTTATGGTCTTCCTATATAACTGTAGTAGCTTTTGGTGGACACCACACTGCCATGTGTCTGAAGATATGTAGCACCTATGCAGCTATGCTGGTACAAGAAATACCAGCTTCCTGGGAAGCAGTGCTAGTTTCCATGACAGGAAAACTGTGTGAAGACACATATGACACAGCAGGAATCACCATATATCTATCCTCGGTGTACATTGTAAACAGCATACGGGAGCTTGGCTCATGAGGTTAAAACTCATGGTGGGAAGAATAGTACTTGTCAGACAAGCTTGTTTTATCCTAAACAGGCAACCAAGTGTTATATGTATATTTGAGAAGGCTAAGGTGGAGAAGATAAGTCTATCAATTATTAGGCTCAGTGTGTTCAAAAAGCTTTTGATAGGCTTAGAATGCAGTAGCTATTTGCTAAGATGGTGGTATTTAGTTTACAAAGTAAACTGATCAAAGTGATAAATGTTTCATAATATGGAATTTTGGTATGTTTAAACATGGGTCAAAGACCATGAATTAGGTATTCACAAAATCTGTCAAGTATCACAGGTGCAAGCTGTCTCTTCTTGTCATGGAAGTGTATACAAGAAACAACATTCTGGCATTTAAGAGAAAATAAGGTAACACTTTTGTTACACAGAAAATGGATTAAACTACCTTTAGCAGTTATGTAGCCTTCTTTTAACCATCTTTTAAACTTTCTTTTAAAGTTCATTTTGCAAAAGAGAAACAACATCTCAATACTAGTTACTCAACTGAAAGTGTTTAGCCATCAGTGTTAAAGAGCAGTTAGATAACCATCTGAACTTTTGACCTTTAATTATACATTTTGAACTGTTAAACTTAAATGATCTTAAATTGCCCATTTACAGTTATTACAAAACTGTCACTTTATTTTACTTGTATTCTTATAATTCAATTCTAAGAAATAATTAAAAGTTCATAATTTTATAGATACTCTTTTTCTTGCATCGGATGTCCATGAGATGTAAACATTTTGTCTCAGTTTAAGATGGTAATAGTAAAAATAATTTGTAAAGAATGTCACAATATTGCCTTAAATGAATACCAAACCATTTTAAATATATGAAATAGTTTTAAAATACATATGCAGTATAAAACAATAAGTGCTGGCACCCTTGATTTGCAGTTTTTTTTACTCAAGTTATAGAGTGCATGCCTAAATGCATCTACATTTATTAGAAGTCTGGGAAACTCGAAGGGCTTATAACTGACAATGATACATTCATCTCTGCTGCGCAAATCATAAATAACAAATACTCAAAGGTTCCCTCAAAAACTATATGAAATGAAATATTAATAGCAGGTGATAATATGGCAAAAAGGTGAGCACCTAAAACACTTAATTTACCATTTTGAAAAAAAAATGATAATATTCAGCAGCATTAGGCAATTAGACTTATAAAGGATCTAGAACAGCTGCATACAAGTAAACTTAGCAATATATTCTGGTCACACAAAATAGATGAAATACGTTTTCCTGGAACTTGGCAGTATCATTAATGAGGGTCTGCTGACCTTTTGCAGTCTGATGCAGGCATAGACTCTACTTTCAGAAAATGCTATGATTACAGCTATTATGAAAACATTTACTTTGAGGCACTGAAGATGACAAAATTGCAGTGACTTTGTAATGAGTGCGTGAGATATCATACAGTATAATATTTTCAGAATCCGTTTACAATGGCTTGGGATGTGATATAAAACAGACAGTCCTAACTACTTAAATGTATTGCAAAATTCAATTTTTGTTGACATAAAATGTTGCTTTTTAGCACTGATGGAATCTGGAGTTGGGCACATACACCAGCACTGCAGTCTTTTACCTGGTTTAGCCATGGAGTTTTGGCAGCTAAAACAATACTTTATGTTTTTAAAGAAACAGGTTAATGGATTCCAATTCCCATACATTATTAATCAATTTGCAGAAAATGTATTGACTATAATACTAAAATCTGTAGAAAACCATACTTTAATAAGGTATCACTGAACAGTTGGGCATTATTTCCAGTTTTAGAATTAATACAAATTAATCCCAAACTCCTCCTATCAGGTGTTTTCCCAAACTCGCTTGGGAAACACTTTTCCTGCTTACATAGATTTGAAGGCTCGTTAAAGCAATATAGGGTACCACTGGGCTCTTCTTTGATCTTGATGAAGGACATTCTTCAGGTTGTTGTTTTAAAGATGCTGGAGAAACATACATAGAATTAGTGATGTAATTGCTGGCCAATGGATTAAAGGATAATCATAATACAATGTATTCCTTTGTCATATCTGTTCTACCCTCTTTTGGTCACCTTGGCAAATAATAATAACAATATCAATAACAATAATAATTATAATCCTATGTGTAAACCAGGTAGACCGACTGGACCTGCAGTCCATTTTTAGGGGCAACAAGGGATCGAGGTCTGGT
This sequence comes from Protopterus annectens, assembly GCF_019279795.1. Taxonomy (NCBI): domain Eukaryota; kingdom Metazoa; phylum Chordata; order Ceratodontiformes; family Protopteridae; genus Protopterus; species Protopterus annectens. The sequence continues at coordinate 1,637,415,396 of NC_056743.1, read as the reverse complement.
TAAGTGACTTACTCAGGGTCACACAGTAGACAAATGAGAGTTGAGGGAATTAAACCCTGTACCACAAGAGCTGCAGCTCACCATTCTGATTAAATGGGGGAGGGGTGATATACTCATTTACTAAAAGTCAGGGTAGAGCTAAGAAGCAGGATTGGTTGCGGAGGCTATACATTATCTGAAGTTGCATTTCTTGACTTCTAAAAATCCATATCTTTCAGTTCTGGCTTAGCAAAAGTTATCATGTGTCATGGAAAGTGAATAATACAGAAAAAGTTGAGAGGTGTTGGCACAGGTGTCAGGAATCTCATAGGGCTACAGCAAAATTGCACACTTAATTAAGACAGACAATAAACAGCTGCTTAATTTTATTTTGTTCATTCCTTGCCCTTGCTAATTAAGACTTGTGAGAAATAAAAGATAACTAATTTTCCTTCCTTTTCCTTTGGTCTGTTGCACATAAAAAGCAAACAGCGCAATAATACTTATGTCATGCTTTAATGTACAAAGGAATGGAGTAGTCATCATTAGGAGATCACTGATAGTGTTGTCATTATTATCTGCAGTGCACTACTTCATAGGTTCATAGTTATACACCAGGCTAATGACTACCAGGGCCTTTATAAACCTAGATGTGCAATCCAGACCAATTGTATCCCTATATAACATGGGTGTTTATAAAGGGGGTATGTCTGGAAGTGTCATGTGGGGGGGGGTGTTAGTTTGGGCATTACTGTCTGCCTCTGTCTATCAGAGACATGGGGGCCAAACCCAGGATGAATTTCCGGTTTCCCATCCAATAGTCAAGGTTGCACTTAAATAGGGTTAAGGATGGACTTTGCTTTGCATGGATGGGGAGCTTGTTTCAGAGCATGGGAATCCTCTGAGACGCATATCTGTCTCACCAGCATGTTTTATTTATGTCACAAGCTTATTTATGTTCATTTTGCAGATGAGCCAAAGGTCCATCAGAGCTGGATCCTAGGATGCCTTGTTGGCCAGGCATAGATCACCTCTCAGTAAGGGTGGGAGACAGAATATAGATATAGGGCTTTAAGGCAATCAGTATAATACAATGTGCTTACACCCAGGATTCTCCTGTTAAGAAAACTATGTGGGCCTTCCAACTGCTGCATATGTTTGGTCAGATACATACCAAAGGTGACATTATATTCAATGATGGGTCTGATAAGGGCCAAATAAAGTGGCTTCCTTGGAGTTGGATGCCATGTCCTTACTGATAAGTTGGGTGACATCAAACGATTTTTTTACTACCTTGACCATGTGTTGGCCAAAGGTCAGATTATTGTCTACATATGTTCCCAGATCTCTGACTACTGGGTCAACTGCTAGGGGTGACTTATTGATGGCATAATTAGCCTGGGGTGACAGTTTTCTAAAAAGGCACTGTAATGCATTTCTTGGTATTGATTTTTAGTCTGTGACTTTGCCCCCAGCTGTGTGCCTGTGTTAGACACTTTTGTAAGATGTTTTTGTCATGGAGGGAATCTATGATATCTCTCAGTTTACAGTCATCTAGGAGGTTGGTCAGACATAGGCCCTTGACATTAGCCTTTACCTCTGAGAAGTAGATGCCAAATAAGAGCAGTTCCAGCACAGAGCTCTGAGGTACCCCTACTGATGACCATTCTCTTAGTGGAGGTGTTATCACCAATCCTGACTTCCTGGATGCTGAATGTGAGCTGGCTGGCAATCCAGCGAGTTATATAGGGGTTTATGCCCAGTTCAATGAGTTTGTCACGTATAGCTGGGGGGGTATTGTAATAAACATCTTAGCCACATCCATATATATGGTGTGCACCATTTCCCCTTATCCATTGCCTTGCTGACCTTCTCAATGAAGTTCACCATGTTTAGTAGGCATGATCTTCTCTTGACAAAGCCAAACTGGGTTGGGTCCAGTGTCTGAAGATTGTCTATGTCTTTGCTGATCATTTCCATGATAATTCATTCCATGTCTTTGTATACTAGACTAGTCAGACTAATGAATCTGTAGTTTTTGGTGTAGGTTGTTGGTTCAGCCTTGTGGGAAAACTATTGCAGTCCTCCATTCTTCTGGCACAAAGCCTGTTTGTGCCTCTGTACTGATTTGCTGGCACATAAGTAATCTGCCATTGCTGTGTTGTCAAAGTGAGAAATTAGGAAGCATATTTAGTGAAAGAACTCGTCTACAGTTTGAGTCATCTGTACCCCCACATACACACACACACACACACACACACACACATGCACAAACACTTGTTGTGCACAATGGATGAGCTTTTAATTTTTCATTCGGTAGAAAAAGTTCTCTTTTCTACCATTTAAACTTTCTACCACTATCACTTTGTCTGTTACGCATAGCTATGCAATTTTCCTACTTGCCTGTTAGAGTTAAATAACAACCCTTGGTGACTGTGTGAAATATAGGATGTTATGTGATCCTATCTCGCCTACATTCTGACTGATGGATTAAGTCTCTTATTGGCTGAGCTTACTATATCCCAGGATGCACCACTACCAGTCCCCAGATCTGAGCTAAGTAGTGTCTTTTCACTAACATTTTCTGTCAGAAATTTGCTAATTCTTTAATCCTTGTTCTGTAGGGCCTTCCCTGTCAGTCAATACCCTTTTTGAACCTTTAGGGGTTCTTGGATTCCCTTAGATTTATTCACTGTTGTATGTCTTCAGTTAGTTAATCCTTGTGGTGCCAAAAAAGACAGGGGACCTGAGACCAATATTGGATCTCAGCAAACTAAACCAGTCCGTCATGAAGTCCAAATTCCGAATGGTCACATTACAATCCATTCTCCCATTGCTGGAGAAGGATGTTTGGATGTGCTCCATAGATCTCTTATCACATTCAGCCTGGGAGACAGTCATTTTGCCCTTTGGTCTCACCACAGCCCCCAGGGTGTTCACCAAGTGTTTGGCAGTAGTGACTGCTCACCTGAGGAGTCTCAGATTCCAAGTGTTTCCCTATCTGGACGACTGGCTCCTGACTGCCACCACCAGGCATCTACTACTAGAGAACCTACAAGCCACCATCTGGAATTACATTCAACTGGTCAAAGTCTGTCTTGCTGCCCTCTCAAGATTCATAGGAGCAGAGATAGACTAAACTTTCAAGCCCTGCTTCCAAGATCCAAAGCCCCAGCCAGGATGGTCCTGCAACTTTTAGGTTCGATGTCTGCCACGGTTCTCCTAGTTCCACTGGCAAGATTGCACATGAGGATTCTTCAGTGGCTGTTATCGACACAATGGTCTTTTCAGCATCTCCCCCTCAATCATCTCATACTGATTACAGAAGGACCTCCGCTGGTGGCTTCAGTCATCCAATCTGAATCAGGGAAGACCTTTGTTATTGGCCACCCTGACAACGGATGCCTCCCAGACAGGGTGGGGGGCATTGTCTGGGCAGGTTAATTCAGGGTTCTTGGCTTAACCTTTCTCCATATCAATGTATTAGAAATGAGGGCTGTACTTCTGTCCCTACAGGCCTCCACAGTTTCTCCCTCAAGGCATTATCGCCATCCACACAGACAACATGTCGGTGGTCTGGTATCTGAACAAACAAGGAGGGACCAGATCGAAATCCAATATTTTGGCAGACAGATTAAGCAGGACAATTCTCTCTCCTCGAAGTGGTCCCTGAACAGTAGCAGCTCAGGTTTTCAGAAGATGGGGACTCCGTGCTGCGACCTGTTTGCAACACCACAAAACACAAAGTGCAAAGGTTCTTTTCCTTGAGGATTCCTCTGGTTCCTCCTCTCCAAAGTCATCCAAGCTTCCCAATTGGGGTCCACAATGATACTAATTGCTCCACACTGGCCTTGTCAGGTATGGTTCCCCTACCTAAAGAAACATGCTCTGGACGGTCCTTGGTTTTTGGATCTAACTCCGGATCTGCTGATTCATCAGTCGGGACGACAACACCAGTCCCTTCACACATTGAAATTAACAGCTTGGCTCCTCCACTTCCGACTTTAGTCAGAAATCACAACTTAGACCCGGAAGTTATTCACATTTTATCTTCGGCCCACAAACCCACCACTACGAAATTGTACCTCAGTAAATGGAAAAGGTTTGCTATCTGGGCTCAACTCAGGGGCTTAGACCCTACCACTGCCCCGATACCAGAGGTCTTGAAATTTTTAACATCCCTGTTTACTCAAGGATCTTCAGTCTCTACTATTAAAGTCCAACTAGCAGCTATCTCCAAATTTCACGAATCCATGGATCCACCGTTGATGAGTAGCAGATTATGCAAAACTTTCATTAAAGGTGCTGTGCTGTTAAGACCCCCAGTTTTCATCCTATCTTGATTTGGTACTTTGTGCCTTAACATCTTCCCCTTTCGAACCGGCTGCTACATGTGAGTTAAAATATCTGTCTTGGAAAACTGCCTTCTTAGTTGCAATTACCTCTGCAAGAAGAGTTTCAGAGCTTCAAGCCCTATCTATCAAACCACCGTTTTTCACAAGGATAGAGTATCACTTAGGCCTAATCCATCCTTTGTTCCAAAGGTTTGTTCTAATCTCTGTCTCCAACAATCTCTAGAGCTACCAGTTTTCTTTCCAAAATTCTCAAATGAAGCAGAATACACCTTCCATAAATTGGATGTTCACAGGCAATTGCGCTTCTATCTAGACAGGACTCAACAATTTCGGAAAACAGACCAGTTGTTTGTGTCCGTTTCAGATAATAAATTGGGTCAAACCATCACGAAAGCTACTATTTCCAAATGGATTAGAAATTGCATAACTCAGGCTTATTCCTCTTCAAATATGCAACTTACAACATCTATCAAAGCTCATTCTACCCGAGCTATGGCTACTTCTATTGCTTTTCATTCCAAGCTCGCTATCTCTGAGATTTGTGCTACTTGGTCCAACCCGCACACTTTCATTTCCCACTATAAATTGGATGTGGCATCTAAAGGGTGAGCATCATTTGGTTCCACGGTTCTCAGGAGTGTTTTCCAGTGAGCCACCCAGGATTCAGGTGCTAGGGACGCTGTCCCATCAGTCAGAATGTAGGCGAGATAGGATCACATAACATCTTTTAGTTATGTACTCACCATAACTTCAGATGTTTGGGATCCATCTCCTCCTTCCCCTGCCTTGGAGATCAGAAGAGATTGAACGGTTTTGAGTTCTACTGTTTTTTATCTTGTTTCATCTGACGATGTTATATAAGCAGCGTGTGTGTCTGTGTATGTATGCGGACAAACTAGATCTGGGGACTGGTAGTGGTGCATCCTGGGATATAGTAAGCTCAGCCAATAAGAGACTTGGATCAACCCATCAGTCAGAATGTAGGCGAGATGGATCCCAAACATCTGAAGTTATGGTGAGTACATAACTAAAAGTTATCTTCGTCTGTCTATAGCTGGTCCTACTTTTTGGCTACAATAGTATTCCTTACCATTGTGAAGAAAATTTTGACACCTCCAGCTTTTTTAGAGTAGGACTGCAACTAATTTGGTATTTTTCATGTACACAAGTTCCCTATTGGATACAAAACTTTGATGCCTGTTAGTTTTAGAATCAGACTGCAGACTCATGAATGAAATACAGATCATTATAGAATCTGACTGCAGACTCATGAATGAAATACAGATCATGCTTCAGTTTTATATATGCTAGGATTCTGCATAATGCTCCACTGTTAACATTTTTATCACTAAATGTGCAATCTGATACATTTTAAAATACATGTTTTTAGATTAATTGTTGTTGAACTGATGTTCATAGATTAAATAGTACTTACTATGCTGTTGATCTGTGAGGATAATTAGAAGCCTAGTCCTGCATTACCATGAAATTTTTAGTCCTTGTGATTTAAGTATGAATAACCTAGAGATGGGCAGAGCATTGACTTGTTCCTCCTATTCATAAGAGACAAGGTTGCTAAACTAGGGGTGAAGTTGCGGTTTCTCATCCTTTGTCCAGTTTGCATTTAAATGCAGTAAGGAAGTACATTGCTTTATCTGAAAGGAAGACAATTCCAAAGAAATGGCATTCTCTGTAATACATGTCTATGCCACTGAAATATTCTATTTATATTGTGGAAGAGATTAAGAGCAGTAGTACTGTGATGATAGGGTCTGTTGAGGCTCTGTACGCAAAGCAGAGATGGCTCCTCAGTAAGCATGTATGACAATGAGAAGAGGAACTAAGCTTTGAATCAGGCAGTGTAGTTGTTATGATTTCGGCCCTTGATTTTCTTCATGAGACTTCATTGTTGCCCTTCAAGTTGTGTTAAGTACGTGGGCTGAAATCTATTGTACTATCATTCAGCCAAATAAGGCCAAATACAGTGAAATGGTCTATCCTTGGATCTAGACACCATCCTGTTACTAACAAGTGGGCAGTGAAAAAGGACTTTCTTACAATAATGGATACATGGTGACTGAAGGAAAGTTTGTTGTCCATATAGGTTTCTGGGTTCCTAACTACAGGACCAATTTGCAGGGGTGTTTTCCATGGGATAGTTATAGGGGACATCATGCTTGTGAAATGAGACTATTATACTTTTTTGTCATTGAGTTCATTATTATAACACCAGCAGTTTGTTTGGGAAAGGCCTTCTAGTCTGATCTTGTTGTCCTCTGAAGAGTTTTTGATGGTACCAAGTTCATAGTCAACTCCAGTCTTGCTCAGCATTAAAACCTTAACATTAAAATTGACCTCCAAGAAGAAAATGATAAAAGGAGTGGAGAAGCACTGAAACCTGACATACACAGCTAGTGGCAAGTCATTTGGAAGAGGTAGATCCAGCTTTCCTAATACCCTGACGTCTATTCATGAACAAATCTGCTATCCAATGAGTTACAAAGGGATTAACATTTAACTGGGAGAGTTTATCAACATTGTCTGAGTTTGATATGGTGTCAAATGCCTTTGTGAGGTCTAGGTATGTGGTGTGTGCTGATTTCCCTCATCCCTTGCTTTAGTAACATTTTCAAAGAAAACACCCAGGTTAAGCAGGCAGGATCTGCCTTTGACAAAAAATGAATTGGCTTGACTCAAGAGTTTGCAGGTTAACAATGTCTTTATTTATTATTCTCGTAATGATCCTCTCCATAGCCTTACAGATGAAATTGAACAGATTCATGTGTCTATAATTACCCAGGTCCATTGATGCCCCACCATTGTGAGGGGGGATAATTGCTGGTTGCCATCATTCATCTGGCAGAAAGCCTGTTTGGAGGTTGATATTGAATAACCTGTCTTTATTTTGCTTGGTGTATGAAGAACAGTAACAAGAAAGGGAAAAAATCCTTTGCTGGTGTAGTTTATTTAAACGTGCATTTAGAGTTGCCATCCACTGATCCAGCCCTGCATGTGTGTAAGAAGTCCATCAGGATGCAATATGAAATGACAATTTACTATGTAAGATGCACATTTTAAAAGAAAAGGAAACAGTTTATGTGAACTATGCCTTTTTTTAAATTGAAGAATGGCAAAAAATGATGTTATTTCAGCTGAAAGGTGCTGCAGCATTATTCAGTTTACTGAAGAGATTTGCACTCGAGATAATGTAACAACCTTTGTATAGTTTCTGTGTAGTATGTCAAATTTTACATTTTTATTCATTCTCTGATTACCCAGTTAACAGTTTTAACACACACAGTTGATATTTCTTCCCAACTATCTATAATTGTTTATGATCCCTTAATGATAGCTTGAAAACTGTCCAGTGTTTTCTAAATGTAGTAATAAATGAAGTTACTGCATTAATAAACAATGTTTTTATAAGCTATTTGTGCTGTCCTTAATAAAGCACAGAAATTTTATAAAAAATATGTTTATTGAGCTAGGCAGCAGAGATATTTCAGAAAAAAAACAAGTAATCGATGAAGGCAAAACAGCACACATTGCATATTTCAACCTGGCCAAAACTTTTGACAATTCCCCAATCAAGCATAGTAGAAAAGCTATATAAACTCAGAATAAATCCTTATGTCACCCACTGGATTACAAACTGAGTCACAGACAGGATGCAGATAATCAAAATAAGGGAAGTTACCTCCCTTATGACACCAGTCACCAGTGTAGTCCCCCAGGGTACTGTGCTGGGACCTCTGGTGTTTGGCATCTACTTTTCTGAAGTAAAAGCCATTACCAAAGGGCTCTAACTCACTATGTTTTTGGATTATCGCAAGCTAAGAGCAGTCATTGAATCCCAAAATGACTTGGCCATCCTGCAGGAAGATTTATCTCAAATAAATAACTGGTGTCAAAATCATTGTCTGAAACTAAATGTAAAAAATGTATTATTATATCCTTTGGGAAGTCATCTAATCCAGGGAACTACTGCATTGACAATACACCCCTAAGAGGTGACCCAGTTGTTCAGGACTTGTGAACTTATATGGATAGTGATCTAACCTTTGACGAACATGTGTCTATTATTGTAAGAAAGTATTGCACAGCTTATAAACAAAGGGTTTATGTCTAGATCTAGAGCTATCATCATCCCCATTTACTCAGCCCTCAATAGGCCAGTCATCGAATATAATTCTCTCTTTGGCATGTATCTATCCAGACACATGCAGCAACTGTAATGCACACAGAGATACCTTACTAAAAGGATACAAGACCTAAACAACATGTCTTACATGGACCAACTCAAAGCCCTGTCCCTATACTCTCTAATCGACAGACTGCTAAGAGGTGACCTGTGTTTAGCATTAAAGGCATAGTAGAAAAGCTGTATAACCTGGGAATAAAATCTTATGTCACCCACTGGATTGCTAAGTGGCTCACAGATATGATGCAGATAATCAAAACAGGGGAAGTTACCTCCCCTATAAGACCAGTCACCAGTGGAGTACCCCAGGGTTCTGTACTGGGACCTTTCCTGTTTGATACCTACTTTTCTAAAGTAAAAGCCAATACCAAACTTTTGCAGATAACTACAAACTAAGAGCAGTCATTGAATCCACAAAAGACTTAGCCATCCTGCAGGAAGATTTGTTTCAAATAAATAACTGGTGTCAAAACCATGGTCTGAAACTAAATGCCAAAAAATGTATTATTGCATACTTTGGGAAGTCATCTACCCAGGGTACTACCACATTGACAATACACCCCTAAGAAGTGACCTGGTTGTTTAAAACGTGTGAATGTATGTGGATCTGTCGACCAACACTTGTCTATTGTTATAAGAAGGTCCTGCACAGCTTATAAACAAAAGGATTGTGTCTATATTTAGGGCTGTCATTGTTCCCTTTTACTCAGCCCTCATTAGGCCAGTCTTTGAATATAATGCTCCCTTTGACATATATTTATCCAGACACATGCAGCAACTGGAACTCTTACAGAGATACTTTACTAAAAGGATACAAGACCTAAACAACATGTTCTACATGATATAATACGGACACTCAAAAACTATGTAAAAACAAATAAATCCAGGCGACTGTTGGGGCCACACACAAGTTTAATTTGAAGCACTTTTCATCTGCTTCTACGCAGACTTCATCAGAACATACAAATAGCATTGCACAACCTCAATTAAATACTATAAACTCCAAAAAAAGCGGGATAATTAAATAATCAAGTAGGCGGGATAATTAAATAATCAAGTAGGCGGGATAATTAAATAATCAAGTAGGCGGAACCAATCTAGAAAACCATTCAAAGATGCCGACTGTAAACATCTCTAACTCATAAAAGAAAACAGTAAATAACACATGTTAAAAGTACCAAAATACAAGCAAAAAATAAAATAGATTTACTCAGACACTGTCTTACTAAAAACCACAATTTAAAAGCAAATACCACTTTCATTAACTAAAATACTAGCCTATTGTTATACAGTTAACTATATTAAACTAAGCAATTAAGTACTTAATTTAAACTTACCTCTTCATGCTCCTCACTTTTAGAATACTGCTGACTGAACATGCTTTGGTCAATCCAGGAACATTGCAAGCATCCAGTTTTATTTGCCATTTCAACTCCAATTCCTGTAATTTGAAAGCAAACGGACCGCCCCGAAAATTACTGTCAATAACCAAAAATTTAAATTGACGATCACTAAAAATTGAGACATGCTTAGCAAGTGCATTATCTACTTTGCTGTGACTTATAGCATAAATATGCTCATACATCCTATTCCGGAGTCTACCCTCCATTTTTCCTACATAAAATGCAGGGCAGCACGTGCACATAGCTAGATAAACGATCTCCCTTGAATTACAGTTAAATTTACCATTTATACAGTGTTTATAACCATTAACTGTAAAAGAACTGATTACATCAACATATTCACAAAGGTTACATGACTCACATTTCACCATACCTGGCATTTTAACTCTTTTAACAGTATGTTTTTCTAATAATTCTTTCAGATTCCTACCACGTTTAAACACAACTTTTGGGAATTCACCAAGTTTATTCAATAAAGCCTGATTGCATCTAAACAGCCCCCAATTTTTCTTGATAATATTGACACAATAGCTACTCTGCAGACTGAATGTAGTTATAAAGCTGTTACGACTTATATGTTCATTTCCATGAATCAAATCATTAATATGTTCAGGTGACTGAACTAAGTCAGTAAATATTATGTCTTCAAAAACCTGTTTATTCCCAACCAGAATCGGCTCAAATGTATGGTTAGCTCTTTTTGTTTTAACTTCCACTATCAATGCATCCAGTAAAGATTCAGGATAACCCCTATGCCGGAAAGCTGTTTTTAAAAAATCACATTCCTCTTGGAAATCCACATCTTGGGTAGAGATTCAAGCAACCCTAACAAGTTGACCTTTTATAACCGCCCTTTTCTGATGAAAAGGGTGGCAACTAGAAAAATGAAGAAACATATTTGAGTAGGTGTTCTTTCTATATATTTTTGCCATATGACAGTTCAGCTCTACATTTTTAGTAAGCCAAATATCTAAATAAGAAATAGCCACCGAATAGAAGTTTGATGTAAACTGTAAAAATTCAGTTGAACTGTTAAAACTGTTCAGTAATGAACTTGCCATCAGTTCATCATCTTTTAATAGTATAAAAATGTCATCAAGATATCTTGTGTAATAAGCTACAGATTCGATGTAAACATCACTTTTAAACACCAACTCAGATTCCCAATACGCCATGACAAGGTTGGCTACACTTGCCCCACATGGGGAACACATAGCCAACCCTACCTTTTGCAAGTAAAATTGTTGATTGAAGGTGAAAAAGTTGTTGGATAAAACCAAATCCAACAACTCCATCACCAATGAAATGTTGTGGCACGGGGCTTCATGTTTTGCTATCATATGAGCCACCCACTCAATTCCAACTTGATGCAGAATGCATGTGTATAGGTCCTTGACATCAATTGTAAAAAAGTTGTAACTAGAATCAAATTCTAAAGCATTGATTTTGGCCAAAAATGACCAAGAGTCCTTACATACTTGTACTTCAAGGGACACATATTTCTGTAACATAGAGTCAATGACCTTAGCACATGCTTAAGTGGGTGAGTCTCGACTATTCACAAGTGGCCTCATAGGAGGATTTATGAGGTCTTTGTGGATTTTAGGAATACCAAATAGGTGTGGGTATACTGGAAACAGTGTAGTCATATAATTCAGTAGGACTTGGTTGATTCGGCCCTCTATGAAAAAATCATTAATACAAGACTTAACTAAACTATATGCTCTGTTTACTTCAGATCTAGAACTCATCTCATATGCCTCATTACTGAGTAGCTCCTGCATTCGATCAATATAGTTATCTGTATCGAACACTACTAAACCCCCTCCTTTATCAGGTTTACATACCCGAATTTCTTGTGTATGAATGAAACAAATTAGATCACATTCCTCACTAACAGTAACAAGCCTACCTTTATTAGGTAACCTTTGTTTTGCCATGTGTCTGAAATCTAATTCACACAAAGATTCAAATATTTGTAAAACAGGATGTAATGGGGGTTAAATGTACTAGAGGTATGATACAATTGCACTGCTTCAGAATTAACACTATTCCCAAAAAGAATTTGAAAGTTCAATTTCCTGGTATAAGATTTTAACTCAATGATAGTTTTGGCTAGATCCATACGGTGTTGTGGGACATACGTATGTCCCTTTGCCAAAAAATTCACTAATTCAGTAGGAATTGGACAAGAAGAAAAATGATATACCTTAAAATCTTTGTCTTTGTTCAAAATAACCTGTGGACCTGGCATATGCTGTAATTCAAATTCACTATCCAAAATATTAGAAGCAGTATTCACACATGTACATTGAGACTCACATGATAAAATACAATGAGTATGGGAAGAAAACTCCATGAGAGGAATCACTACCCCTTCCAGAGAATCTTCCTCATACATTACTTGAAGTTCCTTGTTACTTTTGACTTGGTCTTGTTGTTGTACAAATTCCTCTGTTGCTTTGGCTTGGTACCCGAATAATTCACCTGTTGAAAATCCTGATTCTCGACTGAACCAGTATGAAACTGCTGTCTATTGTTATTATTAAAGTTAACCCGGGGACCATTTTGCAGTCTCTCACTCCTCCTAACCACAGGCACCTCGGGACCGATCGAAAGCAGGAGCTACTCAGTAATGAGGCATACCAGATGAATTCTAGATCTGAAGTAAACAGAGCATATAGTTTAGTTAAGCCTTGTATTAATGATTTTTTCATAGAGAGCTGAATCGACCAAGTCCTACTGAATTATATGACTATACTGTTTCCAGTATATCCACACCTATTTGATATTCCTAAAATCCACAAAAACCTCATATATCCTCCAATGAGGCCACTTGTGGATAGTCGAGGCTCACCCACTTATGCATAGTAACTCTATGTTACAGAAATATGTGTCCCTTGAAGTACAAGTATGTAAGGACTCTTGGTCATTTTTGGCCAAAATCAATGCTTTAGAATTTGATTCTAGTTACAACTTTTTAACAATTGATGTCAAGGACCTATACACATGCATTCCGCATCAAGTTGGAATTGAGTGGGTGGCTCATATGATGGCAAAACATGAAGCCCCGTGCCACGACATTTCGTTGGTGATGGAGTTGTTGGATTTGGTTTTATCCAACAACTTTTTCACCTTCAGTCAACAATTTTACTTGCAAAAGGTAGGGTTGGCTATGGATTCCCCATGTGGGGCAAGTGTAGCCAACCTTGTCATTGCGTATTGGAAATCTGAGTTGGTGTATAAAAGTGATATTTACGTTGAATCTGTAGCTTATTACACAAGATACCTTGATGACATTTTTATACTATTAAAAGGTGATGAATTGATGGAAAGTTCATTACTGAACAGTTTTAGCAGTTCAACTGAATTTTTACAGTTTACATCAAACTTCAATTTGGTGGCTATTTCTTATTTAGATATTTGGCTTTCTAAAAATGTAGAGTTGAACTGTTATACGGCAAAAATATATAGAAAGAACCCCTACTCAAATATGTTTCTTCATTTTTCTAGTTGGCACCCTTTTCATCAGAAAAGGGCGGTTATAAAAGGTCAACTTGTTAGGGCTACTCGAATCTCTACCCAAGATGAGGATTTCCAAGAGGAATGTGATTTTTTTAAAAACAGCTTTCCTGCATAGGGGTTATCCTGAATCTTTACTGGATGCATTGATAGTGGAAGTTAAAACAAAAAGAGCTAACCATACATTTGAGCCGATTCTGGCTGGGAATATACAGGTTTTATAAGACATAATATTTACTGACTTAGTTCAGTCACCTGAACATATTAATGATTTGATTCATGGGAATGAACATATAAGTCGTAACAGCATTATAACTACATTCAGTCTGCAGAGTAGCACTTGTGTCAATATCATCAAGAAAAATTGGGGCTGTTTAGATGCAATCAGGCTTTATTGAATAAACTTGGTGAATTCCCAAAAGTTGTGTTTAAACGTGGTAGGAATCTGAAAGAATTATTAGAAAAACATACTGTTAAAAGAGTTAAAACGCCAGGTATGGTGAAATGTGAGTCATGTAACCTTTGTAAATATGTTGATGTAACCAGTTCTTTTACAGTTAATGGTTATAAACACTGTATAAATGGTAAATTTAACTGTAATTCAAGGGAGATCGTTTATCTAGCTATGTGCACGTGCTGCCCTGCATTTTATGTAGGAAAAATGGAGCGTAGACTCCGGGATAGGATGTATGAGCATATTTATGCTATAAGTCGCAACAAAGTAGATAATGCACTTGCTAAGCATGTCTCGATTTTTAGTGATCATCAATTTAAATTTTTGGTTATTGACAGTATTAATCGTAATTTTCGGGGCGGTCCGTTTGCTTTCAAATTAGGGGAATTGGAGTTGAAATGGCAAATAAAACTGGATGCTTGCAATGTTCCTGGATTGAACGAAACATGTTCAATCAGCAGTATTCTAAAACTGAGGAGCTTGGAGAGGTAATTTTAAATTAAGTATTTAATTGCTTAGTTTAATATAGTTAACTGTATAACAATAGGCTAGTATTTTAGTTAATGAAAGTGGTATTTGCTTTTAAATTGTGGGTTTTAGTAAGACAGTGTCTGAGTAAATCTATTTTATTTTTTGCTTGTATTTTGGTACTTTTAACATGTGTTATTTACTGCTTTCTTTTATGAGTTAGAAATGTTTACAGTCGACATCTTTGAATGGTTTTCTAGATTGGTTCCGCCTACTTATTGATTGCTTAATTATCCCGCTTTTTTTTGGAGTTTATAGTATTTAATTGGGATTGTGCAATGCTATTTGTATTTTCTGATGAAGTCTGCGTAGAAGCAGACAAAAAGCGCTTCAAATTAAACTTGTGTGTGGACGCAACAGTTGCCTGGATTTATTTGTCTTAACACGTTCTACTTGGACTGACTCAAAAACCTGTCATTATACTCTCTGTCCTACAGACTGCTAAGAGGTGACCGGTGTCTGGCATACAAGTTATTCTCTGACTCATTACTGATGGATTTATTTACACATCAGCAAGTCAAATGCCATTGGTGTTACTTGGTCTAGGAATATACACCTCTTCTGTAACATCAACAGAATAGTTTGGAGGGACATGTATCTCTCACAAGGAATACTATTGTGGTGGAACAAACTCCACATACACATAAACCAAAGATCATCCCTATTCATTTTCAACAGCAACTTAGATCTGTGGATGGGAAACAGATCATTTACTCCAGCACTGCCCCCTGTACTACTAATGGACAGATACAGCTCCTAAATGCATTATCCCATGCATGAGTCCCCTCAAATTATCTATGGCATGATCCCAGTTATTCTCATTCTGGATAATATACAATTATTTACCATGGGATAGGTAAGGCCAATCTGTTATCAA
>NC_056743.1:1637360077-1637395077 GCF_019279795.1 Protopterus annectens | reverse complement strand
ATAACCCAGAGACTGCCCATGTTATGGAATAGACTTACCATACATGTCAAGTGGAGAGCCTCACTGGGCCTCTTCAAGAGAAATCTTGATGAGTGGATGGGAAATAGAAACTTCACCCCAGGTATCACTCCAGTGGTTCTACTCGACAGAGGCACTGGGAACTAAGGTCAGGTGGCACAATGCCAGGGTAATCCTATGGGCTAGGCTTGTAAAGGCTCCAGGGCCATTAGCCTAGTACACACCTATGAACCTATGAACCTATGGTGCTCAGCTTAAAACTACAAATATTTTTGTATCCCAAATTAGTTTAAGTATAGGAAATACATAAAAGAAAGGCAGCAGTCATTGTGATAGTGTTTTCTATAAGTTTAATAAAAAAAAAGTTAATACATGCACTTATTGTGCATTTTATCATTTTGGATTGCCTGTAAGAAGGATATTTAGCTAGGCTTAAAATGGCATGCAAGGGCAGGGAGCCTAATATTCACCTATGAGAAAAGCCTTTTACTTGGCTCATCTCATAAACAAAGGGATTGCATCCAGAAAAAAAGGAGGTTATTAACTCTCTGTACTTCTCCATCATTAGTCCAATAATTGAGTACAATGCCCCTTTTGGTACGTACCTCTCCAAACACCTGCACCAGAGGCACCAGAAGCTGTTGAAGACTGGGGGGGGGGTGAGAGGGGCACTTAGTGTTCTAAAAAGGGCCGTTTTTTATAACTATTTACTACTACAACATAGGTTCACTTGGAGGACTTTTTAAGCTTAGCCATTTCCCTTTTGGTGTTTGATTCTTGAATTAACATTTTCTGATTAGTCTTACCTATCCCATGGCTAATTATTGTATATTAGCCCATTACCTAGCTATTTCACCCCATTTACCATAAATACTAATGTGTGCATACTGCTTTACTTCTACAATGATTATTTGGATTTTATTTTTTTTTTTTACATTTTATTGCACAATGCAGAAACAATAACAGATATCTGCTAAACAAAGCAATACTGTCTCACAATGAAAATAGACATGGCATTAAAACTTCTCTCCCCTTGAAACTCACATTCATTGAAACAGCATTAAAACCCACACCACATCCAAAGAAAATGCATCTGGCCAGTGGTGGATAAAGATTACCTTTAGGCTGTTTTCAAATCAGAGGCCCCTTGCGCACAAAACAAGAAACATACATGCTTTCTTTGATACACCTTCCTTACTTTATTAAATTATATTCTTTGTATAATACAGCACACTTGTTAGACTTAAGTTAGAGCACATTTTATATTTATTGTTTGAACATTTTTCCAGTAGGCAATGAAGTGAAATGCATGTACCAATAATGACAAAACTGCCTTATTCAGAACATTTCCATAACAGTCTACTTCTACACACAATGTATATATATATATATATATATATATATAAATACAAATACAGACTCACAGTAGTGTAAGCCATAGGCATGTTGCACAACTTTTTGCACTTATTTTCAGTTGGCGGGGGGGCAAAAGGCCAAACACCAGGGACACATTTTAAATATTGCTTGTATAATTTTGGAAAGTTGTTTGCATAAAATGTTGTGTTGTCACTGTACATTTCACTGCCAAGACTTGAACCTAGAGCCCTGTGCACTACAATCAGCGCAACATACCACTAAGCTAAATCAGCAGTTTCCTGAAAGCCAGGAAGACAGACATAAATGGCTATCATTTAGTGAATCAGTTCTCACTTATCACCACAGCTCTCAACCTCTTAGCACAAAAATACAGAACAAAGCCAGTAATGGGGGAATACAGCCCCAAAATAGGGACACATTTCAAATACTGATCTTATAAACTTAGAAAATTGCTAGCATAAAAGGTTTTGTTTTACTGCTCCTGAAAACCAGAGTTTTAATGAGGAACAGAACAAAACAAAAATATGAGGCATAAGTTCTCAAGTGATGGTGGCTAGGGACTTTAGGCTCTTTTTACCTGCACCCAAGGTACAGGGTTTGAGCCTGTGTACCTCTAGCCACCAGATGTATCCTGCTGGGGGCATTTTCACACAGACACACACACACTCTTGAAAGCTATATAATACTGAAGTTCTCGTGCAGCAGCTCTGCATAAAGAAATCCTTCTGCCCGAACGGCAGTTAAAGAAAAGCTGCGGCTGAAGAGAATATACACACACCCTCTCTAAAGCTATATATCTGTTTGAATGGCAGTTAAAGAAATCCACGGCTCTGCAGTTGGAAGAAAAGAAAATAAATGTTTCTGCCCGAATGGCAGTCCATAAAGATGGTTCAGCTCTGCAGTTAAATAAAGAAATCCGTGGCTGAAGAGAATAAACTGCCCAAACGGTATAGTGCTTAATAGTAAGTATCCTGTACCTCACAGTATTCAAAGTGAGTGGCATGCTGACATCATTGTTCACGTGATGACAACTTATTTGGGATGGAGAGGTCACAAGTGCTGCAAAAGAGGGAGGATGCCCCTCCCCCCTCACTCTATGGTTCCGGCACCTATGTGCACCAACTGGAAATGCCACAGAAATACCTCCATGGCCTCCAACATCTGTCCTGTGTGGACAGGCTCAAATCGCTATCACCCTACTCTGTATCATACAGATTGCTCAGAGGTGACCAGTGTCTTGCCTACAAGGCAATCTCAGACCCTGCTCTACTAGAGATGCTCCATATGTGTAAGTCTAACTCCTCGCGTAGTACCCAATTGAAAGGATTAAATCTAATATGTGACACTAACAAAACCTGCTGGAGAGACAGGTTTGTCTCCCAGAGGCTGTCCCATCTCTAGTATAGACTCCCCATACACGTCAAACAAAGTACGTCACTGACCCTCTTCAAGTGCAACCTTGATGAGTGGATGGGCAACCACAAATTTGTCCCAGGGGTTCCACATGTGTCCCTCATTGACAGGGGTGACAAGTGCTGATTGTGGTTTCTTTTCTGGGGATAAACTCTTGGCTAGGATTGTAAGGGCCCCAGAGCCATTAGCCTAGTAATCTCCTATGATCCTATGATCTTATGAACATATAAATAAGAAATATAAATGGAAAATAAACAGTGAAAATGAAATACAGTGGAAAGATCAAATCTAAAAAAACTTTCACTTTAGTGTATCGTTTTCTTCAAGCCTTGCAAAAAGAAAAATGTGTTAGAACACAAGCTAAGTTTTACAATTACATGAAAATTAAAATATGGTAAATCTTAAACTTACTGTTTCATCGAGAGCCATTAGTACTGAAAAGCTGCTTAAATGGTTGCATTTACATGTTATGTGTGTTGTATTGGTATTTTCTTCAGAACATCCTTCTGTAGACCAGCCACTTCTGTTTTTTTCATCAGTTTTCCAGAAGACACAGATAGATGGTTTCTGTTTATTAATCTGTTAAAATGATTGGAAAATGAATGCCATGTTCCATTTTATGAACCACAGTTATGATTATCTTAGTAAACTTGACATGATAAATTCCAAGTGTAATTCTAAGAACTGCAATGATTTTTATTGATCATGTAATGTATGGAGACAGAGAAAGATGTCTAGATTAGATCTTAGTGGTTCCAGTATGACTGGACAAAAGCTAATGCATTGAGGGTCAGAATCTCTGAACTGCATCTGTAGAAAATATCTTGCCGAAAACACTTTTTCAAAATGTTTTACCAGAGAGGCAAGTCTGCCCCCTGCACCTCCGAAATGGAGGAAAACAATCCATACCCATTGAGCATATATACACTAACTCCATGGTTGTATCAAATAGTGTCTGTAACGGAACAACACAATACTTAAAAAACTTTAAAAACTTTTAAGCGCTTTTCATTTGTCATATAGCAAACTTCCTCAGAAAGTCTTTCTGAGGCCAGTTCTGAAAGAATGCTATATGACAAACGAAAAGCATTTAAAAGTTTTTAAAGTTTTTTAAGTATTGTGTTGTTCCGTTACAGACACTATTTGGTGTTTATCTGTGGATTAAATACTTCTGTCCTGAGTCAGAGAGCTGGTTTGTCATTTTGTGTTTCTTACTAGTTCCAGTGCCGGTTTTTGTTCCATGGTTGTATCAACTTGAAGAAGGGAGACATTCCCCTAGAAAAGGAATCACTTCTGGCACAACTCACTGACAATGATTTCCTGTGGAGGAACTCCATCAGCAAGTTGAAGCTCAGGCAGCCGAAGCTTGCAAGATCAAACTTCATCCACCAATATGATAACTGATCTTAATGTGTTAAATGTGTAGGAGTTTTTTTTTTTTTGTTGTTGTTTTTCATTTTTTTGAATGCCACAGAAGGAGGAAAACTGCAGACTTTTTTTGTCCCTGAGGGGGTGGGGGGGTGGTTCATTCTAATTACTTAAAATGTGTCAGAAAGATCTGTGTGGTTGAACTTTATTAATGGGATAAAACGTGCAGCACTTTTATTGGAGGAGGGCTAGATATCTTGAAGATGGCTACTTAATCTCAGTGCTAATTTTGATTAACTTGCTTTGTGCAGTTCTTTTTTCATCAAAAGTAGAGCTACAATGATAAAGGGTTTGCAGAAAACAATAGAAGGTCTTCATACATCTCAACCTCTTAGTGCAAGAAATCTGGACGAAGCCTGACAAAATGGGGAAGGGGACAAAGGCCCAAAAATAGGGACACATTTAAATATTGCTCTTTTAGCCTTAGAAAGTTGCTAGAGTAACATAGGTTGTGTTATACATTTTCTCAAAATTTTGAAGTCTGAAACTCAAATGTATGTTATTTGATGACTTCAGTCCTCAGATCATCCCAATGATTTGCCAGGAAATGACAAATTTTATGAGGAAGAGACCAAAAATATGAGGCACAAGTCTGGACATTCTGCAAAAATCTGTACAATTGAGAGGTATCTTGTTTACATTTGTTAGCATGTCTTTTGAAAAATAGTTGTGCCTGATGTCGTCAAGCTCAGAACCTTTCTCAATAAATACACCATTTAATTTGTTTGCCGCTCTTTATTCAAAATAAACTGGAGTTGGGTTTCTTTATACAATTTCAAAACAATTAGATTTTTTTTATTATTTGCAAATCTTAAATTCCTTACAGCATTTTCACAATGATAATCTGCCAACTAAATAGTATTCACTAAAATATGCCATTTGTTCTATTTCTATACTCTCCAGTTGGCTCAGACCATACACAAGCAGCCAACAGGCCCCGGGATATCCTCTTATAAACAGCCTCTCACTGTTTTGTGGTTAGCACTTAACTTTTCAAACCAAATCCTTTTATGGCTCTTGTTTTAATACCTTCCCCCAAACTGGGCTCTGTTTCTGACTTGGTCCCAAGTCCAAAATGCTTATTGTCATGAACTTGGTCCTACATAAAAGTCACCTCCCACCAACAGGTCTCATAGATTGAAATAGTTGAAACTTTTTTCAGTTAGTGCTGATACAGTATGTCTTCTGCATGCAAGTTGTTGTAGGTTGTTACCAGTTGGCAATTAGCTCTGCAACACCCTCCAGTTGTCCATGTTTCATGTTCCGTATCAAGGTCTTAATATTGAAATCAAAGTCAAAGTAAACTTTATTTTCATTTAGGACTTTGCTTTTTTGAGCCTTCTGAGAAAGTGAAGATGTATGTGTGCTTTTTTGACCAACTGTTCCATGTTCACAGTCCAAGACAGATCCTCTGAAATGTTAACCCCCCCCCCCCGCCCCAGAACTTTGCAGATTTGGCCCTTTCCACCTCTTCACCATTTATCATGAGCAGTGTGTGTGTTGTTGACCTTTTCCAGAAGCCTATAATTATTTATTTTGTTTTATTTACCTTCAGGTCAAGGTTGTTCATAGCACACCAGTCAATCAATGAGTAGACCTCGTCTCTGTAAGCTCTTTCATCCTCCTCTTTAATGAGGCCCACAACCATAGTATTGTCTGCAAACTTAATGATGTGATTGGTGTTGTATTTTGCAGAACAGTCATGGATGTGGATGGTGAACAACAGAGGGCTTAGCACACAAAAATACATCAAGAAAATCTCAAAAATATGAAAATACGACAAAAAGGCCAGTAAAAAAATATAAAATTCACCAGCTTGCACTTTATTAACAAGAACGCCTCAAATGTCTAACATTTCGACAAGAGATGCCTTCTAGGAATACCTTAGCACACAACCCTGAGGAACACCGGTGTTGAGTATTATGCATCCTGAAGTCTTGTTGCCCGTACACGTTTTCTACAGCTGTTTGTCAAGAAGTCAAGGATCAAGTTTTATATGAGCTTGGTATCTACTTCTCGGACGTACAGGCTAACACAGAAGGTCTTTGGCTAACGAAGTTCGCAGATGACTACAAACTAGGAGCCATAATCGAAACTCCTAATGATGTGGACATCCTACAAAAGGGCCTCACTGAGACAGATGCCTGGTGTCAAAGCCATGGCCTCAAGCTCAATTCCAAAAAGTGCATTGTCATCCCCTTTGGTACCCATGAACTAGAGCATAGCCAGTAGTATACTTAACACTGAAAGTGTGATAAGAGACCTTGGGACACAGGTGGACAGTAGTCTCTTCTTTGATAATCACATCACCAATGTAGTCAGGAAATCCTTCTACATGGCACACCTCATCACAAAAGGTTTTTCATCCAGAAAAAAAAGAGGTCATTGTTCCCCTCTACTCATCACTCATTAGACCCATTACAGAGTACAGCGCCCCTTTTGGTATGTACCTCACAAGACATCTACAACAACTGGAAGGACCACAGAAATACCTCACAAAGAGGATTAACAGCCTCAAACAGATGCCCTTTGCAGACCGTCTCAAAAAACTCCAGCTTTACTCCGTCGCACATCGCCTACTCAGAGGTGATCACTGCCTAACATACAAAGCTATGTCAAACCCAGAGCTGTTGGACATGCTCCACTTAAAGAAATCCCAATCCCTCCGAGCTACACGCTTTAGGGACCTAAACCTTGTCACCACAATAAACAGAACATGCCAGAGGGATAGATTCCTGTCCAAGAGACTTCCCATACTTTTGAATAAACTACCTATCTATATCAAACAAAGCTCCTCATTAGCACTCTTCAAGAAAAATCTTGATGATTGGATGGGAAATAGGAAATTCACCCCAGGGATCACCTCTGTGGCTCTGCTCAACAGTGGCACAGGAAAATAATTTTCTTGGGTGGCAAAATCCAGTGTACCTTTTTGGCTGGGCTTGTATAGGCCCCAGGGCCGATAGCCTAGTACCTACATATGAACCTATGAACCTAACTCCAAGATGTACAAGCTTGTCAATAAACTGCATTAGAAACGCTGTATTGAATGCCAAGCTGAAGTCAATAAACAACAGCCTGACATAATTGTTTCCTCCCTCCAGATGATCAAGTGAGAGGTGGAATGCCATTGAAATAGCATTCGCAGTGGATCTGTTAGCCAAATAAGCGAACTGCGGAGGGTCAAAGGCAGATGGAAGGTTTGCTGACAGATGCCTTTTAATTAGCCTGTCAAACCATTTTATAATATTTGAAGTTAGAGTAACCAGTCTGTAGTCATTCAGGCAGAATGGATTAGCTTTTTTAGGGAGAGGGACAATATTCATCACCTTGAAGCATGAGGGAACTTTACCAAGAATAATGGAGGTGTTGAAAATATCAGTTAGAACTGAGCATAGTTGGTCTGTAGCCTTAAAGTACTTTGCCCAGTATTTTCTCAGGATGAGCAGCCTTCCTGGGGTTCACCTTCTTAAGGTGAGATCTCACTTCATTGGAGTTAAGGCTGAGCATCGCCTCCTCCTGGTTGATAGGTAACCTTGTAGCAGCCACGTTGTTCTTCTCTTCAAATTTGCCAAAGAAGGAGTTCAACCTGTCCAGAAATTCAATGTTGTGTTCACACTGAGCTGACCTGGTTTTATAGTCAGTAATCTGTTGTATCCCTTGCCAGAGACTCATGGTGTCCCTCATGTCTGCGAACTGACTTTGTAATTTCTTTCCATATTGCCTCTTGGCCTCTTTAATGAACCTTTTTAGGTTTGCTCTAGCTTCGCTGAGACCCTTCTTGTCTTTGGCCCTGAATCCTGCATTTCTTGCCTTCAGGACAGCATATACTTTGTTGTTGAACCATGGCTTTTGGTTTGCTCTGATTGTGATGCTTTTAATGTCAGATACATCATCAACACTCTTGGCGATATAAGCTATTACTGCTTCCATATAATCATCAATGTTCACCTGTTCATCTGACATAGCTGCCTTTTTGAAAATGTCCCAGAAGGTACTATAGGTACTATCAAAACAGTCTTGGAGACATTCCAAAGCCCCCTCATGCCAGACCGTGATCTGCTTAACTGTGGACTTTTCTCTGATCAGAACTGGTTTGTAGGCTGGCAGAAGCATGATGGTAAGATGGTCAGAGCTTCCTAAGTTAGGTTTTGTATTGTTCTGTAGGCATCTTTGATACTGGAATATGCCTTGTCCAAAATGCTTGCATCCCTTGTAGGAAAATCTACAAATTGATAGTACTAGAGTAGCACCTCTCTCAGATACACTTGATTAAAATCACCAGCAAACATGTGTGCAAAGTCTAAGTTTTTCCTCTGCAGTGCACAAAGAGTTGTAAAAATTGCTCACTGACTCAGTGGTGTTTGCACTGGGTGGAATATATACCCTACCACTGTTACATATATTCCATTTAGCTCTCTAGGTATATAAAAGGATCTGCATTTTTAAGGACAGGAACTCTAGATTACCAGAGCAATGTGACTGAACAATCTCACAGTTCTTACACCATCTTTCATTCACATAGATGCAGACTCCACCTCCCTTGACCTTTCCACACAAACCTTGACATCCCTCTGCATGAAAGAGTATGAGACCTTCTAAGCTAACAGCACTATCATTGATCTTGTTATGTAGGCACATCTCAGTAATCATCATTAAACAGGTATTTCTCACCTTATTTTTGCTGAAGAGTTCCAGCCTCAGGTCATCCATTTTACTGTCCAGCGAGCATGCCTTTGATAGCAGTATTGAAGACAGAGCAGGCTTGTGAGGATTTATTTTCAGCTTTGCAGCAGTTCCAACCCTCCAGCCCCTTCTGGTTCTCTGACATCTTTTCTTCTTCTGTCTTGTCCTGAGTGTGCCAGAACCTTCTGTCTCATGCTAACTTTTTTGGATGGCACAGTGGTGCAGTGGTAGCATTATCAGCTCACAGTAAAAGGTTATCTGGTTTGATTTTCGGCTGGGATGCCTTTTGTACAGAGTCTGCATGTCCTCTGAGTTTCCTCTTGGTGCTCCGGTTTTCTCCCATGTCACAAAGACATGCATCTGGAGTGTTTCTCCCCAGCTCTCCGCTGAAAATTGGCTTTGTTCCAAGTTGGACTTTCTCAGTAAGCAAATAATAAATAAAATTTAAGGCATGCTGGGTTAAAATGCACAGCTCAAATGTTTCTGAGTGTAGTAGGCCCCAGGAACTCTGCCGACTGCAGGAAATCTAGCCAGTGGCATGAACATGTTAACTGCTTAATTTCCAGACACTTCTGTCTGCTGTAAGTTATTGCACTTCCACTTAGAAGCCCAGAAAGTGATTTTCTTAAAGTTTTGTATGAAAAAGAATACAGATTAAACATATCTCTCTGACGAGCTGACACAGCCGCAGCCACATAGAGTGCCGTCATTTTTTTTTCTTGGGCCAACATCCTGTTTGGCATTGACCTGCCACTCTTAGCCCCCCTAACAACATTCAGCGGTGACTCCATCCAATGTCAAAGTTCATTTCATTGTCAACCTGGTTCGTGTCCAAGTTATTTCCATATGTTACTAGTTCAAAGCCACCAGATTTCATGTCTCCTTTAGCTTGGTTACCAACTGCAATATGACCCTAAGACATCATGCTATAGACTGTGTCTTAGAGTTTATAGGCAGCCCTTCTCTACTGGCCAACATCCTACTTAGCCCTGAGCTATAAACATAAGACTCAATGGTTTCAGTTGTTGTCTTGGTCCTATTTTCAAGTTGCTTTCTTTAGTAGCTTGGTTCCAAGTACAAGTTATTTTCATTGGTAACTAACCAAACCTGTCTGTCAACTTTTGATTATATTTCAGCCTTACAACATGCACTACTGCTTCTGGCAAGGCTACAGTTCTAGTCAACACCTGTTATCTCAAACCTTCCTTAGTTTTGGCAACCCGGTTCCATCTCCAGTTCACTTGATGCTGACTGTAAGGCACATTTCCAAGCCATTCAGCTTGTCACCTCCTTTACCTAAACCTTGTTCAAACTCACCTGTATATCTTCTCTTTAACTCTGCAAATGGGTAGGAAATTTTGTTTTTGCATGATACAAATGATGATGTTGAAAATGGCTCTATTTACTTTTGCAGCACCATTAGAATTGTGCACAAAGACAGCTATTTCTGTTATTAAATCATCTAGCTCTGTTCTTGCTCAACACCAGGATAAACTATATCCCTAAATGTGAACAAATACCTCTTCATACCTTGCATCTCTTTCTTCACTCACTTCCTTACTTATATTAGTTTCTGTCCCCTGGCTTTCTCACTAAATATGCCATAAGCCTGCTTTTCTCTCACTTTGTATTGTAATCCTTGTTTGCATTATATCAACTTATCTCTAATTTCTCTACAAACTGGCTAAAATTTCTCTTAAGTTAAATCACTGTCACATAACTTCTAACAGTTCTTAAGCAATATTTTCATATTATATCTAAGTTGGTATAATTATTTAAAATGTGTTTTCTTTTGTATTATTTTTAAAGACTGTAAATTATTATTATTAAAATAATCTGTAATACTTTGGAGCTAAATAAATAAATAAATCTTTTTCTGAGACTATTTTTATCTGCCCCCTTCTTATTCCTATCAATCTTCCACCAGCTTCTTAGAGCAATCCGTAAACCTAACCATGGAGACCATCCACATCATTCTACTTGGTTTGCCATTCAGACCGTTTTTAAAGTTACTTCCCTGGACTCTCTGTAGCCTTTTTATGATCAGTATAAATAGAATGGATGCCAAAAATGCAGCAGGCGCTACAGTCCCCATTTTTGTTTTCCACTTTGTCTCATGCTTCACAACTGTGTAAATTAATGTGTGCATCAATATTTTATACAAGGGAATTTTTTTTTAAATTGTTTGCTATTTAAACATGCCTGAGTTATTCACTTTTATTAGTATGCTCCCACTGTAAACTTGACAAATAAATGAAATTCTTTCCTGGATCCAGTTCATCAGTTTACCTACATCTCATTTGGTTTAGAATGTACTGCACCAGCCATGGTACTTCTGGATGCCAATCTCAAGGCTGGACCAGACAATTTTTCAAATCTTAACTAGTTAAGAAAATTAATTTCTGGCTCTGGCATGTCATTCTTAGTCTAACCCACCACTAGGTTCTTTTGTTGATTTGGTCCAGCATCCAACAAGAAGTTTATTCTTGCCAACTTGTCCCCAGGACCAGACTGCTTATTCAATGGAACATTTGCATTCCCTGCTTGTTAGATCCTTATTTATTGCAGGTGCATTTTTTATTGCAAGAACCAAACCATAAATAAAGACAATATGTATGTCAAGTAAGACAAATAACTCAAATTCAACAAAGAGACAGTGCAGTAGCATTTTTAATGCATATATATATATATATATATATATATATATATATATATATATATATATATATATATATATACACATAAAGTTACTATATTTCAAAAGTAACAAGACTAACTCTAACAATCTGGAAGATTAATGCAGAGGTGCAACTATGGTAGCAAATATGAAAGTGTCTGTTCTAGGTAAAAGCTGTTAGTGACACAATTTGCAAATGCTAATGATTCAGGAGTTCTGTACTAGAATTGCTTGTTGTGGTGAAGCATTGAATTGCTTAGTGCGTGGTCATTTAACTGAAGCAAGCTGCTGTCAGTTTCTTGCGGTTTCAAAGTTAAAGAGCTTTTCTGGCTGTCATCTTTGACAAGGCTTTTTACATTTGGTCTTCAAATTTGAGAAGCCCTTTTTTTTTGGGGGGGGGGGGGTAACTGCACATTGTGTCAGATGACCGGTCTGTAGTTCTGGACCAATGCACAGTGAAACTAGCATACATACAGACATACATAAATATAGTGAGATGCCAATGTAAAATGTACAAAAACAACACTCATGCTCTTACTGCCACAAAGAATTTTTCCCAAAGCTTCTGAAAATGATTTATGCATTTAAGCAAATAATTCCACTTATAACGGTTTGTTTATTGCCAAGTTTGGGATACAATAATCTGGCATACTTTATGATGATATAATGACCTTTGGAGCTAAAGACTGGTGGATTTCATTATGAAGCAAATAAATGGCAGAAATATCCCTCAAATACAGAGGAGGTCTGTTGATGTCCAATGCACCAGCACATTGATAGTTGCAATGTTTGCATTAAATTCATAGGTAAGTATTAATCTGAGGACTATTACCAAACTAGGGAATAAGCAAAAATCAGAATCAAACACTGTACCTTATATCTTTTAGACTTTAACCATATGCCAACTACACAATGGGTGAATAGTAGGGTAACTGTCCTGAAAGGTTATTTTAAGCCTAGTCAATAACCTGAAGTTAGGATCAAACTCTGTCTCTTGTGCCTGTGAGGTGAAGAACTTAACCATTGTGCCAAATGCACATAAAACTGCCTTTAACCAATGTTTTAGGTTCATAGTTTAACACTAGTTAATTGCGCTTCAGGACCATTTTAATCCTGACCAATAACCCAGAGTCAGAATCAAACCCTGTACCTCATGTCTACAAGATGATGACCTAACCCATTAATCTATGTCAATAATATTGATACCATCCCAGTAAAACAAGTGTTTTTCTTTGTCATGCAGTTGCTTGAGCTGAATGAGTGATACATTATGTTATTTTTATACCGTATCAGTCTTGATATTAATGTCCTTACTTGATTCTCCATTTTTAGCTGTTTTCTCACCTTTTTCTTACTCTCCTTTGGGACACAAATAAACATTCCAGGTGGAAAAATAGAAAATTATAAACAAATACAACAAATCTTTTCTTTTCTTATCCCTTTTGTGACGCCCATGCCCTGGCCCAGCAATCAAGGAGCCTCAATCCTCACAACTAACACCAGTGAGGGCGTCTCATATATGAGGAAAGGATAACAAATACACACATTAAAGTGCAATTTCCCTTAACAGCACACAGAGATCACAGTCAGTTCAGGGCTGATCACTCCCTTGCTCTCCTGGTCCCCAATAAGACTCCCCACTGGCACAGCTATAGGGTCCAGATCTCAGCCAGCTGGGCAAGCTAAAATCTCCAGCACCCTCTCTGTCCAACCAGTGCTTCGTGTCCCTGCCAAAGTAGCTGACACACACACACTTTGAGATAAGTTTATACAACCACACAGACACTCCTGGGGAAGGCTGGCACAGGTTCTCCAGCTGTACCCCTTTTACCCTGACTATATGGTAGTACCACTTGCCACCACCCAGCTAATATTTATCAGATACTCAAAGGCCCTTAAAGGGGCGTTCAATTATTACTGTACAATATTATTATCCAATTGGTAGTATAACCCAGGGCTACAGGGCTACAGGGATACTTACCATGCTGAACACTTCTACTCATTTTCTTTCAGTGCTTTTTGTAAATTTTGTTACATTGAAGATGATTAATTCTATTTTATGTCATGTGCTAATTTTTTTTTGTATTAGATGTTTCTGTTTCTGTATATTTTTCAATATGTATTATAGAATGTCTTTTAACTTGGAGCTTTTCTCCCCGGGCCTCCACTGAAAATGGACATGTATCCAGTTGGACTAGCCCGGTTAACAAATGTAAAATAAATAAAATAATAAATAATAAATACAGCTATTAGAGTGGCTTTGTACAGTTTTACCAAAGGCATGCAAGTACCCTTAAGAGCTTAAATTATCTCTACACAAACCAGCTACAGTTAAATGGTTTTAAAATATTTAATAATAAATATTAAAAAAACAAGACAATACTTTCTACTACACAGAGCTATCAAGAGTTCAGAGATCACACAGAAATACTTAAAATAATTCAGTAGTACAGATCTGACATCACAGAAAAAACACTTAGTCTAAGCTTTCTAGTTCCTAGCTATTTCTAAAAGTAAACACAAGTCTAAGATCACTTACATAAGAAAACAGGCAGAGTGTTGGTGAGTTGGATGGTCAAGACAAAAATGCTTAATGCCTTCTGATTCTCTCTGTTTAAATTGCTATTTTCAGTCCTGATTCCCATTACATAAATTTACACTTTCCTGGGGATCCCAGGCTGACAGATACTACATTCTTTTGTTATTTTGCAGGTGCAGAAAACTACATCAATAAAAGACATTCCATATGTAAACTCTAGTAATTATTTCTTAAGTTAAAACAATAGACAGGAAGTCTTCATCTAGCCCAGCCGGAGCCAAATTGTAAACATCAAAGACAGTCATGAAATAAATTGAACTTCAAAGGACAAACAAGAAATGCTTGTCTTAGCTTTCTTTACAGCAGAGGGCAATGTTGTTACATTGTTTTAAGTTCACATTTCACAGCATATTCTTTCATTTAAGAAAATAAGTCTGTAGTTCAACATTCATATTTACAAATGATAGAATCATGTATAAAATCCTATATGGCTAGGCTGGCAGCCTTCACACCTTTCATTTAATGATTCACCCAAACATGAAAGTCTCCATCTTTAAGTGTCCCTGCTATTACCCCCTCAGGCTGGGACCACCATGGTTATTAGCAGGTTGGGAATGAAAGAGGAAATTCCCTCTCTTTCATGAACAATCTAGCTACCTGGTTGTCCACGGCTCTGCCTGCTACTAATGTGTTCATCTAGTAACCTATACCTATGTGCATGAGAGATTGTGGATGTAAAGCTGGCCAATAACTCATTTGCTGTATTTTCTATCCATTTATATTTGTTCACATAGTGCAAATTGCAAATGACTCTTGGACATATTCTTGCTTCTCTATTATTGTGGATCTGAGGAAGTCTTGATCTATGTTGTAAGACAAAATCACTAAACATTTATTAAAAGGTTTTTACCAGTTTCCATGCATTTTTTGTTGTGTACTGCTTCATATGAAGAACATTTTTGAAATTTGATATGCAAGTCTTAATCCAGGATTCAGTAAACTCCACGTCGGCTCCATGGAGTGTATCCATGTACAAGAAGTAGTCCAGGTGGCTGTGGCACACAATGAATATTAAGCAAGCTCTGTGAGCTTAAACAAGGTTTCTCGGCATGCACCAATGCATCTGGCTGGGAAACCTCTCTGTGAATGCAGATAGCACTTTGTTGTTTGATAAAGTCTCCTGAATTGTATAATTGGAGACAAATGCGCTTATTATTTTACGTTGGTGAATACTAATAATCGTTTAGATTCAAATAAAGGACTGTTTTTACCATTCTGTATTGGTATATACTTGCCAGTGGACTCCATTCCATTTTTTGGATTTACTTGTTGGTTTATTTTCTATCATGTACTTCTGCATACTTCTCAACTGTACAGATTTTTGCAGAATGTCCAGATGTGTGCCTCATGTTTGTGGCCTGTTGTTCATAAAACTTATGTGTTTTCTGGCAAATCATTCCCAAATCTTTGAAGACTGAAGTTAGAAAATAATAACAGACATTTGAGAGGCAGACTTCATACACCTCAGAAAATTCATGGGAATGCAAAACCTATCATTCTCTAAGTTTGTAAGAGCAGTATTTAAAAATTGTCCATATATTCGGGCCTTTGTCCCTAGATTACTTATTGCTTGGTCATGCACTTTCGTGTAAGTTTACTGCCTGCAACATGTTGATTGCAGGGCAGTTTCTTCTCCCTTGTTTGATATATACAGGATTATTTTTAATTAATATTGTATGTGTAATTGTGCAATGTTCTCTTTTTTTTTACTTCCAAGTTTGTGCGATGCTGTGCTTGCCACAAAATGGTTTGGCTATGCTTACATCATTTGTGCCAACTAGAACACCCATGTATCAGACCACCCATGTATCAGACATGACCGAGACATCCAAAATAAGAAACCAGATGTTTTCAATTAATACCAGTGGGCATTACGCAAACCTGATAAGTGAGGCTGTGCTAATACTGTCAAGTTAATATAGGGGATCCCATGTAACTAATCCTGTGGTAACAGGTGTTAATTTTCAGACTGGAATGCAGATGGCTCTGGATTCATGTACAGGGTATACAAACTTTTCTTATATTGTATTGACATTGCAGCTTATACAAATAAAGTGCTACATAGAGATGTGCTGTCTCAACATTCTTGTGGCAAGAGCTGTAAGTTTATAATTACTGTATACATGGTCTTGCGTTCAAATACATTTTACACTTGTTCCATGTCAAGTTATGTTTACTTTCACTTTTTATTGATATGACAAAATGTTGATGAATGCATAGTTCTGCTCTACCAGTTGAATAACAGAGTTGCACAAATGGCTGGATATGAAATAACCCTGGAAATGCATTGCTTGAGAGTGTGCACTGTCTACTGTTTGATACATTTTAAAAAGCTGCGCTCTGCTAACATCAC
This sequence comes from Protopterus annectens, assembly GCF_019279795.1. NCBI lineage: Eukaryota > Metazoa > Chordata > Ceratodontiformes > Protopteridae > Protopterus > Protopterus annectens. The sequence continues at coordinate 1,637,378,526 of NC_056743.1, read as the reverse complement.
ACAAACATGGTAAACCAAGTGCATTTGTTTGCATGATGGTAAGTGGAGCAGAGCTTTTTCAAATGTATCAAACAGTAGACAGTGTGCACTCTCAGTAAGCACAATTAGCAGAAAAACATGATATTTAAAGTTGAATAGGCAGGAAATGCACATTAGATATTGAGCTTGAGCTTGTATAGACATGGGTGATGTCATTGGAGAGGGTGTCTGCCTCTGATTGTGGAGCTGGGGTGTTCAGGAGTCCAAGGTCTTTGTTGGGCTCCTAGTTAAGAAGCATGGCCCCCGCCACCTGCAGGGAGACTATACAGGCTCTCAGTACAATATGAAGTCTGGTCTAGTTTGGTTAGGGCTCTGTCTCATGGGACAGGTGTCCCACACACTGGAGAACAATGCTATCACCATTATGAGGATCTCTGAAGGAGGAAATAGGATACCCTTGCTTGTTGGCTCAGGACGTGTCAGGCAGGGAGCACCCCACAGATGTGCACATATTAATTGTATTTGGTATTTGTAAATATTTAAGCAGGATATAGTCAAAACTGGTATTCATAATGATTTTTTTCTTTTTCTTCTCTTTCCACAGCTGCAGAAGAGAGGGGGGTGGATGTCAGGTCCCACGCAATGTGACTGGCCAGGATGAGAGAAGTATATGGTATGTAAGCACAATTATATAAAATATTGTTAATGCAGCCTTAACAGTTAAAGATGGATTAGTTCTTACATCATATAGTGGTATAAAATTGAGCATGCATATCTGAACTGTAAAAGCAAGTATGCATGCATTAGTCTGTAACAGAACTCTCAGCTGTCTATAGTTTAGATGAATATCCAGACTTATGACTGACTGTTTTAGTTTGTTACTTATAAGATGTATAGTTTTCTGGCAAATAATTGATATTGCAGTCATTAAATAATGAGTGTCAAAACGTATGTTAACATAAATCCTATGCAACTTCCCATGTGCATGCAAGTGCAGTATATTTAAAATATGTCCCTATTTATGGGTCATTGTACACCCATTATTTTATGATCTGCCCAGATACCTTACTCTTAAAGGTTGACAGGTATTGTCTGTACCACAAAGCAACAGTTGCACATTCTCAGATAACAGTGAACATGATTCTATAAAGTCTAAAAGGAAGAGTGCTTGCATTATGCTGTATTCCAAAAGAAAAGTACAGCATTACAGTACTCACTGGTTGTGGGTTCAAATACCACACTTCTGCAAATATAAAACTCAGTTGTTTACAGTACTGTTTTAGGTTTTCATCAATAAGTATACAACAGTGTTACAATAGAAAATTATAGCATTTTAAGTTCAGACCTCTATAGCTGTAGCTTGAATGGCCTGCTGTAATGTGTAATCAGTGTACATGGAACATGCATGTGTGCAATATATATGCACACATGGATGATTGCTGGATGCAATCTGATCTGTACTATAGTGTGTATGTGTTAGGAACTGGGTAGTATTCAAAGTTTTAAAAAAAATTCTTAGCAGCTGGTAGTGTTAAAAGTAAAATGTAACAGAACAGAGTAATTTTATTGTAGAACGCTTTGTATAGTATCTGTGAAGTTACTAATTTTCTCCTTTTTTTCTCTCACCCCACCCCTTCACTTCATTTGTTTTTTTTTATGGATTTCTTATTTTTTATTATTATTTTTATTTTTATTATCATTATTATATTATTTATATTATTATATTTTTATTATCGTTAATTTTTATTTCTTATGTTTTGTTTATGTATAATTTTTACTGCTTTGTTGTTAAAATGTTTTCATTTATTATTTATAATTGTGTTTGTAATTATATTATTTATTATTTTTATAATAATTCATTCTATTATTTTTTTTTATTTTATTATTTCCATTTTGGGTTATGTTTTAAATCATTATTGTATTGTAATTTTACTTATATTATTACTACAACACAGCAGGGTAGGCCAGTTCTCTGTGATCTGTCTACAATCACTCGACCATCTGAAGTACCAAGGCACAGCACTTCTGGGCTGCAGCCTGTTGGCAACCACCTCCCCTACTGCCCCTGCTCTACTCTACCTGGACCCTCAGGTAGTTACGCAGCAGAGGCTAGGCATCTGGTGTCCTATGGGAGTAGAGGTAGAGGGGATGCTTTTATCACATGAGCAGAGTTGACAGGCATGTTGCGTATGCTTGTGCACCAGACTGTGGACACATGCCTATGCTAGATAGAGAGCCTCCTTTCCATCCTGGTATGGCACACCAGCCATAAGCAAAGACATTTGCCCCTGCAGCCAGCAGCACAGTAATGGAACACTGTTGGGAGCTGACCGGGTGAGGAATGGAGTCACACTGTTACTGTGCCTGATGTCCATTGCATAAACACAAAAAAAAAAAGATAAGCACTTTCATTCACTTCTTATGAACTTCATCAGATAATCCTATACATTTGTCATGCTTAAATACACAGAAAAGCAATCCCATTGGTCAATCCACTCACCCCCTTCCTGAAAGCAGCACATTCCTTGTATCCAATATTCACCACGCAAAAATATATAAAATATAAATATAGCATATAAACTGCATGACACCAATATAAAAACATACAACTCATGTCTAATAACAGACAAGAAAATCAAAATAGACCACAAAAGCCAACAGAAATACTTAATTATTTATAAATATTTAAAATGTTAAATACTTAACAGTAAAGCAACTGATATTCCCTGATGGTCTCCCATCCAAGTACTAACCAGTCCCAGCCCCGCTTAGCATCCAAAATGGAAGGAGAGCTAGTACAGTCAGGTTAGTTGGGACGCTAGCTGCATGCAATACATAAAATACATAACGTGCATATAACTCATATACTTTTCAAGGTCATGTTATATAAATTAATATTAATAAGTATAAATAAGTAAGTATAAATAAGTATAAACTAGTTGAAATAAAAATAAATAAAATTATTCCCTTTATCGGTTCAGTGCTTTAAGCTTGAAAATACAAGCAATAGAAATATATTAATTGAGCCCAGGCCATCTACTAGCATCCAACACCATTTGCCACAACATTTCCTTCTTCTCCAGTAGTAGGCTACTAGGTCACCCCTGTAGCCTAAACTGGCCTGGTGAATAACTACATACTTAAAATGGTGTCCTGGAAAATCACAAACATGTTTAGCAAGGGCATTTGTCATGATGCATTTTTGGATATTATACTCAAGCTTGTAAATACCTTCTTTCACTTTATGGTCCATCTTCCCCATATAAAAACAGGGCCACATTTCACATTGAGCCAAATAGACTACCCTCTTAGATTCACAATTAAAATTTCCAAGTATCTTAAATTGGTTACCATGGACTGTAAAGCCTTTCCCTTACTTGACACATTTACAAAAATTACATTTACTACATTTGTTCATACCCTTATAAAATATACTTTTACTTACAGCATATTCCTTCCTTTCCAAAATACATTTCAAATTTTTCCTCTGTGATAAATCAAAACAGGTTGTTCCCATATTTTAACTCAGAATAAGTTATTCTCCATTAAAATGTTCCAGTTCTTATTAAACATCCATTTCAAGGTCTGTATTCCACTAAAATAAATTATAATAAAACTGGTTTTGTAACTATTCTCAGCAATACTCGCCCTTCTTCAGCAATACCCCCCACACTTGTACCAGGTGATGGAAGTAGTCCCATACTACAGGATTCAATATTTGGAGGAGATACCACTCCATTTCTATCCACTCCTAGGATAGGTTTAAAATACCCATATTCCTTCTTACTAATAACTTTGGTTAATAATTCATTTAAGATGTCCCTGAGATAGCCTCTACTCTCAAACATCCCCACCATTGTATGACATTCCTCCAAAAAATCATCCTTTAATGATACCATTCTAGCCACTCAGGCTCACTGGCCTTTGACCACAGCTCTTTTTTGGTGATGGGGTGGGAATTAAAGAAGTGTGATAAACTATTAGACTAGGTACTTTTCTGATGGATTCTGGAAACGTTCCTCTTGTTATAGGTATCCTTAATTAACGAAATAGCTAAATAAGCTATTTTCTCTTGATCCATTTCATGGTAAAACCTCAAAAATTCAGTTGCATTATTAATATAAGATAAAAAATTATCCAATTCCTCCGTGGTACCCTTCCAGATGATACAAATATCATCCAAAAACCAGGTATGTAATCATAAGAAATCATAATACTGGGAACCTTCCAAAAACTGGCGCTCCCATTGTGCCTTTACATCATTTGTGAAAGCCGCACTACAAGGGGAACCCATCACTACTCCTTTCTTCTGCAAGTAATATTTAAAATCAAAGGTGATGAAATTCTTATTTAATACCAAATCCAATAGATCTTCTATTAAATTAACCTGTTCCTGGGGTACCCGTTTAACTTCCAAATAATCACAGATTAATACATGAATAATTGCAGATCAATACATGAGCAGAAAGGGATGGCAATCCATCAGCTGCCTGGTGGTCTCTGCAGCAGATGGCAGTATAATAAACATCATGGCAACACACCCTGAATGTGTCCATGATGCTGTCCTATGGAGGGAAAGTGGACTGAGAGCTAAATTCCAGCAAGGTGAAAGACTTGAGTGACTACTACTAGGAAAGTGCAGGAACACAGGTAGGATGCAAGCTAAAGATACTCTTCCCAACGATATCCATACTAACAAAATATGTTTTTATTCTGCACAACAGGTGACTGTGGTTATCTACGTAAACTGTGGCTAATGGCACCATACATGAACCATCCAATCCTGCACAGGAGGCCTGCAATACAGCACACACAACAACCAGAAACACCACAGAGCATGTGTTCAGTGTACTTAAAGTTAGGATCAGATGTTACATATCCAGGGGTGCACTGCAATACCCAACTGAGAAGGAACCACAATTGGTAATGGTGTGAGCCATGCTTACTTGAGCACATGGTGGTCTCCCAGCTGCTGGTGTGGGTGAACTACCCTAAAAACCCCACATATCTGAAGAGGACATCTCACAGGTATCAAAGAAGGACAGCAGAACATAGGGGGCAGAAGACACAGGTGTAGGCAACATAGGGTGTGACCACAAGTGCAGGCCCAGGCAGCACGGTAATGTCTTACTCGCAACTTTGAGTCATGACAGCCCACATGTATATGAGTACACAGATTAAACATTGATGTTCAGGTGTTGACCCACCACAGCAGCACAGATTGCATCTAATAGCAATTACTCACTAGATGTGTACACTGATATAAAACCATAATCATAATATATACAATCAGGAACATATATAAATCTGTCACAACAGGGATCATCAACTCAGGGCACAACTGACACAGGTATGCATACACACTCAGATTATTGTATCAGTGTATGGAAAACAATAAGGGACACACATCAGTGCAAAGCATTCTTATCTCTACAATATAATAACATGAAAAAAGAGAAACATCATTGGACATAATGCAGAACTTTTAATATATCCACTAAAATATATCACAGTAAACTAGTAAATAATACATGGAGCCAGCTATCTTTATGAAACTGTGGGACTTACTATAATGCAGTCTAGGGAAACCCTGGTGATGGCTCACACCATGGTCTGCTCTGCCTCTACCACAGGCTGCACCACAGAGGAAATGGAAACTGTTTATGTGACAACACATGTTGAGGTGAAGGCACAAGACTATGAGTTGAAGGTGCTTTTGTGACTGGCAGGTCCACAGCAGATGGGCCAGCAGTGGAAGTGTGTGTACAATGTAGCACAGACACTGATGTTTGATGGGCAATGGTGTTTCTGAGGAGATGTGACTGGTCTCTCCCGTGTTGCAATTGGCTAAGTACAGTCAGGGTATGCAGAGCTCTAATTGTACTATAGCATTGCTGTAGTACTGTAGAGGTCAGGGTTTCAAATGATCATGTCACAGCTAGCATACTTTGAATTTGAGCAGCCAATGACACTGTTACCTCACATGGTCTGTGCTTACATTACATACATCAGTAACATTGCAGTGAGGGATGTATGTCATCCAAAGACATAGAACATATATTTCTCACTGCAATGTTACAGATAAGCTTGACTTTATAAGAGGTCTTCTCTATGTATGGTTCATGGAATCTATATAGCATGGAGTATACAATTAGGTTATACAGCCAACATACATGGCATATGTGATAAATACAAACAAAACACATGTCTAACAACTCCTCCTGACAAGATGGTGATGTTGATGAGGGATAAACTTCAACTACTGCAGTGTAAAAAGTCAGCATTATTGATCACATCATTGCCACAATTAACCATTTGAACACAATTAAAACATACAGACAGTTTGATGTAGAAACAAAAAAGCAGCAATGAGGCAGTGCAGTAACCATGACAAAATGGCATCATGCACTATTAGGACTAGCGAACTACCTCCAAGCAAACATCACAGAGAAAGGTGTGATAAAAACTACTTTATTGTATCAGCGTCCATTTAAAAGTCACTTTAGCATACAAACATTCCAACAATATAAGGAAACATTTCAATAAACTTGAGTATAACTGTGAGGAAAGGAGATCCTGCCAGTACAGGCATCTGGAATTTTGTAGATAATTATATGTCATTTGTGAATATCATCATGATCTATAAAAGATGCTTGCGTTACAAATGTATTAGAACTGTGTGACATGTGTATAGCAAACTGGTCTGTACAGATGTGTGTTAAAAAGGTATTTTGTAAAGTACTGAGCTTGAAGATGTATCCACAGTGTGGCCTGCTGGAAGAGAACAGAAAAGTACATACACAACTGTAACTGTTTAAATGTATATATTTTAACAGTGGAAACTGGAACACAGGAGGTTAACTTCAGTCCAGCAAAACTTCAGAAAAATACCTGAATTAAAATTACTTTATGGCTGTGCAATAAAAGATGATATCTTTCAGTTTCAATGCAGCAAGGAGACACAATGCCTAAAACAAGGGAGCTTTCTGTATTGTCTGTAAGTTGATATAATTACTAGTTTTGAAAACATGAAATGAGGTAATTGTTTTATGACTTTTAGCATCTGCCAAAGATCTGAGGCCTATATATTTTCACAGGTAGATGCTAAATACTGATAGCTTACAGCAATGGGAGTTTCATGTGGGATAGAGCTAGATGATATGAAATGATGTCATTCTGCAAGCTATCCCAGCAGTAATATTTGAGATATTAATTGAGAACTCTCTTAGAGAGACACAGCATTCAGTATTCTGTCTTTGACCTGAGACTAACTAGGGAAGACTCATTCACCACATCTGCCTTGCTCTGTAAGTAAGTTTATAGGGAATAGTAACTCTCTTAGATATAGTCAGGAATATAGTAATGCTTAGTTTAGATATTTTTCTTCATTATGTGAGACTGTCCTACAATGTTGTTTTAAATATTTCATGTAATTTTGATCTCTGATGTCACTGTAAATATATATTTAGTATTATCTTGTTCTTTTATTATTATAGTATGCCATGGTGGTGCAGTGGTAGCATTGTCACCTCACAGCAAGAGGTTCTCCCATTTGATTCTTGGCTAGAGTGTCTTCTGTGTGGAGTTTGCATGTCCTCCCCATGGTCGAGTGGCATCCGAAAGACATGAGTGAATGGGATGCCTTCGTTGAAGGGTGGGCATCAGGCTGGGACCTCAGCACTGTAAAAATCTACTGCCAATCATTAGCAGACTGGAGTTCCACTGTGGTGACCCCTAACCGGGAATAGCCAAAAGAAGAACAAAAATTAAATATATTTAAACATTACATTGTGGCTGATATGTCTAGAGATACTTAAGTTATGAGAGTACTTGCATATTTATTTGGTGACACTGTGCTCTTGGTCAAACTACCATTTGAATTAATAGTAACATTACACAATAAGATTAGATACCCTTTATTAAGGGCCTTAAAGTAGCTGATAAGGAGCTGGCTGGTGGCAGTGATAACTACCTTATAGTCTGGGCAAAAGGGAGCATAGCCAGTAAACCTGTGCCAGCCTTTCAAATGTGTGTGTGTGTGTGTGTGTATGTGTGTGTGTGTGTGTGTGTGTGTGTGTGTGTGTGTGTGTGTGTGTGTGTGTGTGAGTGTGTCTGTGTGTATGTATGTGTGTCAGCTACTTGGGCAGGTACATGAAGCAGTGGTTGGGCAGAGAGGGTGCTGGAGGTCATGGCTTGGCCACTCAGCTGAGATCTGAACAATATAGCTGTGCCAGTGAGGCGTCTTATTGGGGATCTGGAGAAAGAAGGAGAATGCAGACCCAGACTGACTGTGGACTCTGTGTGCTCTTGAGTGAAACTTCAATTGATGTGGAGAGATGCATCTAGTAATACTGTGTGTGTACCTAGTCATCCTCCCAGTGCACTTCTCCCGCTGGTGCTAGTGGTGAGGATTGAGGCTCCTTGATTACTGTTCCAGTGGTGGGTTGTCACAATGACCACAAAAACACTCCAACAATATTAACACTATATAACATCAGCATTTTCTTCCTACTACTTGGACTACATCAGAAAAAAAAATAAGTGAAGTCAATAGAATAGTTTTGATACATATGTCATGTCTAATTGGATGATTACCAGCAATTAAAATGCTTAAATACACTAAAAATAAAACTTATTAATTCAATAGTGTGTACATGACTGTATATAAAAGGTAAAATCTTCATTTTGTATATGTTAAAAAATTACCCCAACATGCTTTAAAGATCTATGATAAAACATTTCCAGATTCTTCCATTTCCTTTAAAGCACCATAAGTATAAAAAAGAATCTGGACCTACAGTAATTGATTATAAAATTAATTAAGTAATAAAAAGAAGCTTTGGGGAATATCTGATTCAAGTCATTTATCAGTCCTATACAAGCAGTGTTAATTAAAAAAAGCATTACACATTTATTTAAAATCTCTATATCACAAAAAATGTCACATCTGAGAATCAAACCAGGGACCCTCTTGCTGTGAAGCAGCAACACCCTCTATTTTGCTAAATTGCTGCCATTCTTGAACATCTATAGTTACTTCTTAAATATTTTATAATCAAAAAATCATGGCTAGGAATAAAAAGTATGTATTATAAATGATAGAAAACCATGTATGGAATGAATAAAATATGCAAATAATTGTTACGTACAAAAGTTAATTAACATTGTATAATTTGCATAAATATGTGTATAAAATATTACCTTTGTGTGAATTTCTGCATATCATTGCTAGAATCTCCATTGTGCCTGACTGAGAGTGCTTCTCAATCAATCTGGAAATAGAGAGCTGATAAGTATATTTTTTCACTTTATCTAACTGTTCAGTGTTAAGCACTGTCTATTTTTGCTTGACTGAATTATCTACTTTGTCTTATCTATGTCTGCATTTATATATTTGCTGACCTGTGGCAGAATTTTGTTTCCTGATCTGTGCTGAAAGTTTTATTTCTGTTCTAAGGCATGTGGTACAGTACTTTAGCTTGAACCACCTTGTTCCACATAAGGGATCCATTTACAGTTCTCAGGCAGTTTGTAGTGAATTGGTCTAACAGCTTTTGTGTTATCTGATCTCAAGGCTTGGCTTTTATCTTGCTGGTATAAAAATATTAAGTTTGTTTGAATTTCTGCATATCATTGCTAGAATCTTTATTGTGCCTGACTGAGATTGCTTCTCAAACAATCTGGAAATACAGAGATGATAATTATATTTTTGCACTTTATCGTCCAGTGTTCTGCACTGTCTTTATTTTTGCTTGACTGAATTATTTACTTTGTCTTATCTGTGTCTGTAGTTATATATTTGCTGACCTGTGGCAGATTTTTTTCTCCCATCCCTCCACCCAACTGTTGCTGTGTTCTAAAGGTTGGTGGTTTTTGCAGTTGCCCACCCCTACTGTAAATTTGATCTGGGACACTCCTCCCAGTCCCATCTCATTAGCTCATTCTACCTAATACAGGGATCATTTGGGAAGGCCAGACCCCTTAACCCCTTAACCTTGAATTATCATATGTTCCACCTCACTCCTTTTCCACTTTATATAAAGAAAAAAAACACTTTATTCTGCTGCTTATATTTTTTCTGCATTTGTGTTTCTTCCTACTACTCTCTTACTTCAACTTGCTTTTTCCTGCTATGTGCTGCTTGTTCTCTAAAGTATTCAACTGCATATTTTCTGTTGCATTTATTACTGCTGGTTTATAGCCTGTCTAAATTGTGTTATTCTAAGCCTGTTAGTTTTGGTTTAGGCACTTGGGCTTTAGGCCCACCCGTTAGCTCTCCCTGGCCCTTCTCCCTCAGATTCTGACAAATATGGATGCACAATTTCCTAAAGTTTCTCCTGCCAGTCTGGTTGATGTGGGCATCCTGAGACAGTGTAGCAACTGCCTTATGTACATGGACAACAATCTACTATTACCACCTAGGAACACAATTTGTGAGAGATGCAATTGCATTAGGAAACTAGAGTCCATGCTCTCTTGCTCTCAGGCCAGTATATCTGGCACCGAAAAGTTTGTTAACACAATAACTACACCTAAAACACCACCCACACCTACACAATACATACCCACATGTGCAGAGATCCTCAACATAAACATACCCAAACAAAGGAGACCTCTGAGGCAAAAATACACGACATCTCCACAGCCCTCCACACCACATACCACACATAGTCCACACACCTGTGTTTCACAGCCACTAAGGCTTCACCATAAACCCACCATGTTACTCATAAGAGACTCCATTGTGAGACACACAGATGTGCCTGTCACAAGGCTGAATAAGGAGAAAGTCATGGTTGGTTGTCTTTCAGGTGACAGAATCTGCCATATCACATACAAACTCAAGTCTCTCAACAACAGTACTATTATGATGATCATAGTCCATGTTGGTGTGAATGACTTGAGATGTACCACACTAGACTATATGAAGAGAGACATGACTGAGCTCACTGATTATCTGTCCCGGGCAGGTATGTCCCTACCCTTAAGCAGCATTTTGCTATCACCCAGAATGATGCCTCAATACAAATGATTGACTTTAACAATTCCCTTAGTTTCTGGTGTCATTCCAGGGAATCCATTACCTGACAGCCTGGGAAGATATGACCAACAGACAAAGATGCTTTGCCAGAGATGGCCTGCATCTGTCCCACCTGGGCTTCAGGCTTCTGGCAAAGGTTCTTGCTTCCCCCATAATGCCTTTTTTAGGAAAGGTGATGAGGTTAAAACTACCAACATAACAATTTCAACAAAACACAAATTAAAGGTCATGCTGCTAAATGCTAGGAGTCTAAACATGAAACTGCACTCATTGCAAACATTCTTAACCCTGGAAAATGCTGACATCTGTGCAGTCACAGAAACCTGGTTCAAAGCTGCGGACTGCACCCCAGATTTACCTGATTACTCATCCTCTCATACATTCAGACCCCAAACTGTGAGCAGCAAAGCCAAAGGAGGTGGAGTTTCAACATATATTAAAGACATACACACCTCCAGGCTGGTCAAACAGTATGACACACAGGAGGCAATCCAGGTGCAGTTAACCATTGATAAGACCCCTATTCAAATCATAGCTAGCTACTGGCCCCCACATCTGACTCAAGATGCCCATTCTGCCTATCTGGACCTTTTCAAATCTATCAAGATTCAGCCCTTTACCCTGATTCTGGGTGACTTTAACTACCAAAACAGAGAATGGAAGAACTACTCATGCCAGAACACAAATACCTAGAGAGTCCTCAATTTTGTCAATGCAAACACCTTGGAACAGCTAGTCGATACCCCCAATATGTGAAAATATCTTGGACTTGGTATTAACCAACATGAATAAGCACTGCAGCATCCCTACAGTATAATCCTCCCCGGTAAGATCCAACCATAAAGTGGTCACTTTTGAAGTTACCATCTCCCCTAATCCCCATCTAGTGAGGTTCAGACATAAAAACTTCTCCAAAGCTGATTAAAGCCTCCTGAGGGATGGTATCCACCAAAAGAAATGCTGGCTTATGTGAGTAATCACAAAACCATCACTTTTGAAATCCCACCCCTTCAATTATTTAAATTTATTGACCATCCTACAGTATTTCATAGTACCAAAATACAAAAGTAACCACCCCTTTCAGTCCATCTTGCTGTTTTAAAAATAGTAACTCTCCACTAAACCTTAACTTTTTAAACAGGTAAAACTCAAGTTACCTACTTTCATATCTAACTTCTCTAGTGCACACTGCAGAGTGCATTCTTTTCAATCTTACCTTTAAGCATCCCTGTTACTAGCACTTTCTCTAATACCTAAAAAGATCATCTCTACTTGACTCCAAGTAGACTTTTCTCTATCTGTTAAACCTAGCACTTGCTCCTACAGTACTTATTACCTTGATACGGCACTCTTATAGATAGCACCCCAAAAAGGCAAACCCCCATTTCTCGGTCACTCACGTCCCCCGGAATCTCTTTTAAAGTTTTTTTGTCTAGTCCTTCTAGCATGTCGAGGGATCAGTTGCTAGTGTCCTCTCCTGCTCAGCTGGTGAACCTGGGAATATTGAGGCAATGTTACAATTGCCTCATGTACACAGACAACCCTCTCCTCCTCCCACAAAACACAAATACATGCGAGAGATGCAACTATACGGCCAAACTGGAGGCTGAGCTCTCTCAACATAGGACTGGCAAGACCAGTCAGGAGGAGAAGGTTACCACACACACTATAGACCCAGTCTCACATAGTACCATCACAACCTCAAATCATACACATAAACACACAAAGACATACTCGGCGGCTCTGATCAAAAATCTACCAAAACAGCAGAGGCCACCAAAGCAGACACCCAAACAACCACCACCTCAGAACACAACACCTGCAACACATAGACCTCACAGTCAGAGTGTCAAACAGTCACAGCCCTTAAGGCCAAACACAATGCCAGACACACTAGTCATTGGTGACTCCATAGTCAGACACACTGACGTCCCGCTCACCAGACTGAGTAAGGAGAAGGTCACAGTAAGCTGCCTGTCGGGCGCTAGAATCCGCCACATAACGCAAGCACTCAGGTCTCTCAACAGCAGGTACAAATATGACTCAGTCATTGTCCACGCTGGTGTAAACGACCTGAGACGCACCTCCTTGGACTACATGAAAAGAGACATTGAGGAGCTCTCTGATTATGTAGCCCAGGCAGGTATGACCCTGACCTTGAGCAGTATCCTACCTTCACCAAGAATGATGCCACAATACAGAGATAAGATGATCAGCTTTAACAATTGGCTTAAACTCTGGTGTCATTCAAAGGGGATCCAATGTCTGTCTGCCTGGGATGACATGCTGGACAAGCCACGCTGCTTCGCAAGGGACGGCTTGCACCTGTCACCCTGGGATTCGGATATTGGCAAAGGCTCTTGCCACCCCATAGTGCCTTTTTAGGCAAGGCTCAAATTCTAAACCTACCACCCTAGAACACAAAAAGGAAAAAACTAAGGGTAATGCTGCTCAATGCCAGAAGTCTAAATCTCAAAATGCACGCACTCGAGGCCCTTCTCAGTATGGAGAACATCGATGTCTGTGCAGTGACAGAAACCTGGTTCAAGGCTCCTGAGAGCACCCCAGCACTATCAGGTTTTACCTCTTATCATGCGTTCCGCCCCAAAATCCGGACAATACCAAGAAAGGAGGGGGTATCCATATTCATCAAAGACACCCACACCTCAAGACTGGTGGCAACGCACGATGCATCGGAGACCATCCAGGTGCAATTAACCATAGGCAAGACTGCTCTGCAAATTGTAGCATGTTACAGGCCACCCTCACAAACTCAGGAACCTCACATGGCCTTCCTGAAAACACTAGAGGGATAAATGTATCACCAAACACCATCATACTAGGTGACTTCAATTACCCTAATATAGACTGGGAACACTACTCAAGCCCAAACACCCTAGCCCAAAAGTTCCTGGAATTCATAAACTCAAATGCCATGGAACAACTAGTCACCATCCCCACAAGAGGAGAAAACATACTTGATCTCATCATCACGAACATGGGAGCACAATGTTCAACACCGAAGTATACCCCTCACTGGTGAGATCAGATCACAAACTAATCTCTCTGGAGGTCCTCATCCCACCCCCACCTGAAATAAAAAGACCACAGTAAAGAACTTCTTGAAAGCCGACTTCACACTTCTAAAGACTAGTGTGGTCTCCTTTAAGGCCCCGAGCCGACGGAAAACAGTACTCAAGCCGCTGAATCACTTACAAATGCCTTCTACCAGCACCTGCAGGACTGCATGGATAAGGCAATCCCAAGCAAAACAAAGACTCTTTGTACCAAAGGCAAGCGTCCACTCTGGTGGACCCCAGCCATAAACAAACTCTACAACAAAAGGAGGAAGCTACTACAAGATAGAGCAAAATCCTTAAAAGGTAAGACACCCTTGATCACTATAAGTAAAAACTAAGAGCTCTCATAAAATCATCCAAAGCAAATTTTGAGAGAAAAATAGCTAAAGACTCAAAAGACAATCATAAGGCCTTCTTTAGCTATGTTAGAAACCTGGGAGGAAACTCCCAGATATGCTCAGAACTAGTTCAAAATGATGTGAAGATTACTGATCCTACAGACATTGCCAACATACTGGCTGACAGGTTCAGTGCAAACTTCTCCCCTCCCCAAAAGGAGAGATATCTATACCAAGCGATTGCAGCCCCCAAACATCTCCAACGCCCAAGTGAGAACTGCTCTCTCCAAAGCAAAAACACAGCATCCATGGGACCTGATGGTGTCCCTGGCTGTGTGCTCCACGAACTCAACGAGGAATTAAACCCACAGCTAGGACAGCTGTTTAATCATAGTCTTACCTCTGGATACGCACCCAGGAGTGGCGCACTGCAACTGTGGTCCCACTTCACAAAGGCGGTGCCTCCACCGACCCTGGAAATTACCGCCCATTAGCTTGACAAGCCTTATCTGCAAAGCCATGGAGAGGATCATAATGGACCTCATAAATAAAGACATAGGGAATTTGCAGACTTTGGATCCATCCCAGTTTGGCTTTGTCAAAGGCAGATCATGCCTTCTAAACTTGGTTGACTTTTTCAAACAGTCACCAAAGCCATTGATGAGGGAAAGGCAGTCCATACAGCCTACCTCGATCTGGCGAAGGCCTTTGATACAATACCCCACTCGGGTATCATTGAAAACCTCATCAGCTTAAATGTTAACCCATACATCACAAGATGGGTTGCAAACTGGCTGAGTGACAGAACCCACAGGGTCAGAGTTGCTGGCGCCATGTCAGACTCAAAGCCTGTCACAAGTGGTGTACCACAGGGCTCAGTCCTGGGCCCACTCTTGTTTGGCATCTACTTTTCCGAAGTACAAGCAAACACAGGAGGGTTATGGCTGACAAAGTTTGCAGATGACTGCAAACTGGGCCATAGTAGAAAACACATCTGACACAGATATCCTTCAGAAGGGTCTCACAGAAACGGATAACTGGTGCCAGAGCCATGGCCTAAAGTTAAATGCCAAAAATGCATAGTCATACCCTTCGGGAAAAACAAGGTTACCCCTAGCTACCAAATAGGTGGCAATCCACTGAGTACAGAAGAAGTTATCAGGGACCTGAGGACCCAGGTTGATAGTAGTCTGTCATTCGACACCCATGTAGCTAAAGTAGTTAGGAAGACCTTCTACATTGCCCACCTTATCATGAAGGGATTCTCATCTAGATCAAGGGAGGTCATAGTCTCCCTATACTCATCACTCATCAGACCAATGATTGAGTACAATGCCCCATTCGGAATGTATCTGACCCGACACTTGCAGCAGCTGGAGAGGCCACAAAAGTTCCTCACCAAAAGGATAAAGGGTCTCAAACATCTGTCCTATGCTGCCCGACTGAAAGAACTCCAGCTCTATTCAGTCGCCACCGCTTGCTCAGAGGTGACCTTTGCCTAACATACAAGGCCATGTCAAACCCAGATTTGATGAATATGCTTCACCTCAAAAATCTAGATCCGTCAGAGCCACAAGGGCGGAGACTTAAACCTCGACACGGCTATTAATAGGACGTGCTGGAGGGATAGATTCATCACCCAAAGACTCCCTATGCTGTGGAATAAAATCCCGGTATATGTGAGGCAGAGCACCTCGCTGGCCTTGTTCAAGAGAAATCTTGACCAATGGATGGGAGATCGCAGATATACCCCAGGGATTACCTCAGTGTCACTGCTCAACAGAGGCACAGCAAAATAATGGGTATAGTTCCCCATACTAAAGGGGTGGCGTAAGCCACAAAACTATGGGCTAGGCTTGTAAATGCCCTCGGGCAGATAGCCTAGTATGAACCTATGAACCTATGAACCTATGAATATACTAAAACTTCCCAAAACAGCAAACCAGTCCAAAAAACAACAACCACCTGTTAGAACCACTGCTCACAATAAGGCACCTCGGACTCCAAAACACAGGTTTATTGTCCTGAGGGATGGTATAAACAGCTTCACAGCCCCCTCCCCCACTGTAGGAACTGGCATCAATATCCAAAACTACACCCAAGCACTATATGAGCATGTATATAGATGCATGGAATCAGGAAAACCCAAAAGGGCTAAATCATCCTCCGCAAGGAAAGGTAAACCTGTCTGGTAGACATCTGCAATAAATAAACTCTATAACAAAAGGAAGAAAATTGCTGTCCAAGACCAAGAAGGAGCAGTTGCCCAATTGGAAGTAAGGTCTCCTTAGCCTGAACAAGCAAATAAGAGCACTAGTGAAATCCTCCAAAGCAAAATTCGAGTCCAAATTGGCCACATCTACTAGAGACAATCATAAGGCCTTCTTCACATATGTCCGCAACCTCAAAGGAAGCACCCAGATTTGTTCAGAACTGGTGGTCAAGGACACCACATATCCAAATGCCGTAGATATAGTAAACTTGCTGGCTGACAGATTCAGTGAAAACTTCACCCCAATGGCCCCCCATTAGTAAATCAGGACATCCCCAGTGCCTGCCCCCTTACCCTTATATCTGTGCAACAGGTTATCACTGCTCTCTCAAAGGCAAAAAAATGCAGCCTCCACGGGACCCGATAACATCCCAGGTTGCATCCTACATGAACTCAGGCAGGAACTTGCAGCACTATTAGGCACCCTATTCAACTAAAGCCTGAGTACTGGCTCTGTCCAAGATGAGTGGAGGAGAGCTACTGTCATCCCTTTGCACAAAAGTGGAGCGTCCACCGATCCAGAAAATTATAGACCCATCAGGCTATCTAGCCTGATCTGCAAGGCTATGGAATGGATTATTATGGACCTCATTAACAAGGACATTGGAAACCTCCAAACACTCGATCCCACACAGTTTGGCTTTATCAAGGGGAGATCATGTCTATTAAATTTGGTTGATTTCTTTGAGACCGTCACCAAAGGCATAGATGAGGGGAATATAGTGCATACCACCTGCCTTGACTTGGCCAAAGCCTTTGACACTACTCCCCACTCATGCATAATAGATAAACTCTCTCAACTAGGCATCAGTCCATATGTTACCAGATGGGCAGCAAACTGGCTCAATGATAGAACCCACCTAATCAAAGTAGAAGATGCCACCTCAAGCAATAGACCCATAACAAGCAGTGTACCCCACAGTTCAGTCTTAGGACCTCTGTTATATAAGATATACTTTTCCTGAGGTGCAGGTCAAAACCAGTGGGTAATGGCTGACCAAGTTTGCAGATGACTGCAAGCTGTGTGCTGTCATCAATTCCCCTAGTGATGTGGATTTCCTCCAAGAGGGTCTCACTCAGAAAAATGACTGGTCCCAGAAACATGGCCTCAAGCTGAATACTAAAAAATGCATCATCATCCCCTTTGGGGAGAGTGACATCTCCACAAATTATCACATTAATAACAATGTCCTGAGCATGCAATCAGTCGTGAGGGATTTGGGCACCCAGGTTGATAGCAACCTGACTTTTGACCACCATGTTGCTCCCATTGTACGGAAAGACTTCTACATGGCCCACGTTATAAGTAAGGGCATCTCATCTAGGGGCAAAAAGATCATAACATCCCTGTATTCTGTATTAATATGGCCCTTTTGGAGTACAATATCCCTTTTGGCATGTACTTTCACAAAGCACATGAAGCAAATGGAGAGACCACAGAGTTTCCTTACCAGGAGAATCCAGGGCCTCAAACATCTAGCATACACAGATAGGCTAAAAGCCCTAACCTTCTACTCACTTCCATACAGATTCTTCAGAGGTAACCTCTGTATGGCATGCAAGCTGATCATGGACCCCTCTTTGATGGCACTGCTGCATATCTGCAAGTCAAGCTCCACTCAAGTAACCCACATGCATTGTCTCAACCTGGTCTGTGATATCAACATGACTTGGTGGGACAGAATTGTGCCCCAGAGACTCCCCCATCTGTGGAATAGACTCCCTCTCCACATCAAGCA